>NC_136270.1:120572215-120792215 GCF_964187855.1 Myxine glutinosa | reverse complement strand
GACATTGGAATGGCCCTTAATCGCACACCTTAATCGCACACCCTGAGCGGGCAGCTCCGGGGTACGTCTTCAAGTGCTAAACACATGTACCAGCCTTGTACATTCCATGAATCCTGCACCAAATTTTCTCATACTCACTCAAATTAGATCCATTTCACATATCTGTTCATGAAATTTCACCAATGATCACAAGTAGTTATCACATTGCAATAATCTCTAAACATTCCTAAACCATTCAACTTGTTTAAAGGACGTTCATTTCGCAAGAAGGAGCGGGGGCAAGAGACAGGTAGCCGAAATGGAAATGAGGGACAATGAGGGACAGTGAGGGAGTGTCGGTATGCAATTTTCATCCAATCGCCATCTTCTATATATATAAAGTAGAGTTGGCCTCTGTGTCTGTATCCTGATCTATCTATGATCTCTAAGATCTCGAGAACCCGTGGACGGATTTGCGAGCGGAAAGTACTGTTCGACTCGGGATGGTCCCAGGAATGTCACGGAGACATAAACATTTAAAAAATTTCGGGTTTTAAAATTAGCGTATTATTAGCACTAGCAGAAGAGAGAGGGATTCGAAGGGAGGGAGCGCAGCGCTTCTAGCGCTTCTGACTACAGCACACCTTAAAATTAAAAAAACTTCGGGTTTTAAAATTAGTGTGTTACGCGTAATTAGCGCTAGCAGAAGAGGGAGGGAATCTAAGGGAGGGAGCGCAGTGCTCCCTCCAGCGCTTCTGTTAGCGTAATTAGCGTATTTCGGAACGTTAATTTTTCAACTTCATTATTCGGAATCAGTACGTCCCAGAGAACCTTCGTAACGTTAATTTTTCAACTTCATCCGATTGACATGGGACCAACGGCATGTGACAAAGAGTGAAACATACAGGCTACATTTATTTGATGACAATGAGTTCCGACTTCCGACCTCGGTGGGATGACAGGCTGAGTCAACCCCCCTGGTGTGAAGGGGGAGGAGGAGGGGAGGGGGAAGAGAAGGGGAGGGGAACGAGGGGGAAGGGGATGGGAGGGGGGGAGGGGGAGGGGGTAGGGGGAGGGGGAGGGGGAAGGGGGGAGGGGAGGGGGGGGAGGGGAAAGGGGGGGGAGGGGGAGGGGAGGGGCCCTTCTTCCCCTGGGCACCCCCGCACCCTTCCCTCCCCCCCTTCCCCTCCCCCCCTCCCCCCCCTTCCCCCTCCCCCCCCATTCCCCTCCCCTCCTCTTCCCCCTCCCCTCCTCCTCCCCCGCTTCCCCCTCCCCCCTCCCCCCCCGTTCCCCTCCCCTCCTCTTCCCCCTCCCCTCCTCCTCCCACTCCCGTGCAAAGCCGGGTACCTCTGCTAGTTCACAATAATTCTGGACCGGCATGAGATGGCGTTGTCTGTCATTAATTTATCCGTTGATCAAACGAGTTTTAGACATGGCGGGAAAACTGAAAAAAAATTATTCATTTATTAATTTAAAACGGGTGTACACGATTGTACACGTGTACGGACCTTACCGAACCGGCAAACAAATCGCCTCATGGTGCACTTCATGAGCCGATTTGCCTGCAGACCAGAGTAAGGCTCTTAACACCACACGAATAATAGAATCATTTAAAACGTTCCATCCGTGACTTTTACCTCGGACGGTCGTGACAAAAATACGTTTACACTCCTTGGATTATGTTACCTATATCGCGGCAAGCCCCACACACACATCCTCCACCATGTTCAGAATTAAACACAGGTTCGTATTTCATAATGGACCATCCCCAAGACGCCATGCTTACCTTGGCGACGTCCACTCGAAATCCAGCGGTGCCTCCAGATTGTCGGGGAAGTGCGTGAGGACTCAAGACTCCAATGATGTCACAGGTTTACAAAAGATCACAACTTTATTAACTGGTTGTTCACTTCATTCCAATACCAAATAATACCGTTTAACTCAATGGACCAGGTAACTCTATCCGCATAGTCCCTCTTTCGTGGCTGCAGCGCCGTACTCGTGGTACGCGTTCATTCCGTCGGGCAGGGCTTCTGAGGATGAGTGCTCCTTGACTCAAAGTCTCTTCTGTTTATATCGGCAAACTTCAGTTAATCCTCTGTGCGCTGAAATCGTAATCCCTTCTCCGCAGCAATGTTACTCAGTCATCCTGCTCGCCTTCCTGGCACCAACTCGCTCCTCCCTGCTGGGAATTTGCTTCATCCTCTTTGCATCCCGATGAAAGACAATAGTACGGGCTTGAGAATGTGTGTTAGCCCGGGGTCGTGCTAAAGCTACACAACAGGACTCCCGGCTTCGACAGGGCGAGATGCATTCCTGACATTCTTACGACCACCTGCTCGTACCTTGGTTCGTTACCAGTTCCAACCAATGAGTTACACTGAGTTACACTTCCACACCATCATTGGGTAAGCGTGGCACGATTAAGAACCGCTTGGATCGGGTTTAGTCATTGATAACGGCTCGGGTCATGGGTTCGCTACTGCTCGGCGTATCCACCAACACCCGTGATTCGGGCGGGGCTTATTTCTTCGTTTCTGGGCAGCGCAAGTAATTAGGAATTAGTGATTAGTCCTACGACCATACTTCGCGCTGTCCGGCAAGGACGTCATAGGTCCCGGGTCCCATCGGCTAGTCAAAGACAAGGGGACTAATCCCCCCTTGGTAAGGGGAAAAGGCCGGCACTGAGATCCGCAACAATATATATATATATATATTGTTGCGGATCTCCCGAAGCCCGTTCCCGTTACAAAGGGGGGATTAAACCCCTTTTTTCCCCCTGGGTCTTCGTGTCCACGAGGCCGAATCGCCACTTCCGGAGCAAGCGTGAAAAAGGGTATCGGGTCAACGTCGCACGTACCTTTAACCCATGCTGCCACGAAAGCGGGGACCGAACCTCACACAAGCCACGCTTAATCGAGTATGCCCGAGCGGTCTGCATATCACGTGACTCGTGCCGTTACTTTTATGGAACCTGATTCGAGCGGTTCTAGTCATACCATGCGAGGCCAATCAATGGAAGGGACGGGAACGGTCAAATAAGAGGAATAACACAATTTATTATTTACGTACAATGATTTGCAGAAGGGAAGGGGACACAGAGCAGAAGCTTAATCAATCTTAACTTATCCCCAGACACAGGGCTCACTCACGCACACGGGGAGAAGAAGAGAAGAAATTCGCGCACCAAACGCGCTTTGCCGCCGGTCGCTCCGGAACAGCTCGCCCGGCATGGACCTCTGGCGGTCACGGCACGTATGCAGGAGAAATGCAGGCAAGAGGAAATCGCGCGTCTGTGGCCCGGAATGGTCGTCTTCTCGAGCGCGCGATTAATACAGCGCAGAGCGCAGGGCACGGGGCACGGGGCAAGTTCGTGTACAATCTCGATCACCGGCAATTCAATGCACTCGTTCTGCGGCGCGTTCTCGTGCGTTCTCAAGCTCAACTCCACTCACTCTCACAGGGGCTCCGACTCAACTGAACTGACGCGCAACTCTCTTGAACTCAACTCATCTGACGAGTAACTCTCTTGAACTCAGCTGATCTGAGAACTCCGAACTCATCTGAACTGAGGTGGGGGGCTCGGAGCAGGGTTTTATGGCTCCGCCCTGGCCTTACTCGAATGTTCCAAACCCCACCTCTCATCGTCGTGGTTAGCCAGTCCCCTCGAGCCCTGATTGGCGGCTCGTTTATTACCGGCCACTCCCTCCTGCAGCGCCTCCCTTCAGCCTCGCCAGACTTGTTCAGGCCTGCCACGTGGCATGCTAGCGCCAAAAGACCGCCCAGCTCACGGGTCTGCTCAACGCAAAACTAACACAGGAAAGGACTACGCTTACATTCACTAGGAAATAAATGAACTATCGCGAGGCTTCATGTTGTGGTGCGTCTACCTACGAGGGGGATTATCCTTTATTCCAAAACCACAACAATATATATATATATATGTATGTATGTATGTATGTATGTATGTATATATATATATATATATATATATATATATATATATATATATAGATATATATATAGATATATAGATATATATTGTTGCGGAGATGAGGACTGTATTTTTTTTATTGTGTGCTGTATTATTATTATTATTGTTTATTCTGCGCCCCTCTACCTCCGGAGCTGTGTAAAGGTGAAAGGGCATCCCATAATTAGTCCACAAGCATACACGTCAGCCAAGTAATAGAATACCCCTGTTGATAGTTATCTCTTATTCTGTGTTTTAGGGTAAGGCTGTGTCTCCCATTAATTGAAGTACTCCATTGCACCAGTGAAAGAGAATAGATCCCCTTTCATTCCCATCCCCAAAATCCCCATTTCCTTCACATCCCCTTTCGTCATTGCCGAGCCTCGATTGCCCATATTACATCCCCTCTCGTCATTGCCGAGCCTCGATTGCCCATATTACATCCCCTCTCGTCATTGCCGAGCCTCGATTCGCAATTACCTCCCCTCCAATAACCGCCATTGACCACGAGGCAGGGTCGGAGAAGAAAGGCGTGTCTCCACCTCGTCATAGAGGGGAAGTGGGGCGTGCCCGCCCGTCGTCATCAAGGGCGGAGCGAGAGGGTCGCGTGACCAACCAGGGCCGAGGTGAGCACACCGATGGGCGTGTCCTGAAGGCCGGCGGCTTAATCGCCGGAGGCGTTATAAAAGGCGCGCACGCAAGTGAGTCGTGAGTCGGTTGCCAGGGGAGAGTCGTGAGGAGTCAGTCAGTGGAGTCGGTGGTCAGTTGGTTGCGTTGGTTGCGGTGAGGAGTCGGTGGTGGTAGTCAGTTGGTTGCGTTGGTTGCGGTGAGGAGTCGGTGGTAAAGAGTGAACGAACGCACAAGAAAGAGTTGAGGGTTTGGACCAGACGCGTCAGACGAGGCCTGGCAAAGCACGCGACGTCCACAGCAGCCACAACAGCAGCGTGGGGCCTGAACGGCGGCTGCTGAACGCGCCGGTTGTGCTGCAGGACCCCCCTTGGACCTTCCTCTCCCTCCAGCCATCCACCTCCTGCCTTTCCACCCTTCTTGTGTACGTGAGTTTGTTTTGTTTGTTCTGTCCCTGGGTATTTAATTAAGTCTGTAGGTAAGCTAATATTTGCACTGTGTCACCTGCGTCTTATGTGTTGTAAATAAACCTTGATTGCTCCTTTTTGCTTGTGTAAATAATAAATCCCATTACTCGTCTGTACGTCTTCTCGTTTTATTCCTTTTCCTCTGTGCATTTCGTCGTTTTAGTCTTTTCCCAGATTGGGCAGCTGCGGTGCGATACGGCCAAAGTTCTGGGTGAATCGGGTTCTAATTGGGGAGTAACTGTTCGGACGCGGTAATACCAACCGCTCGGTAAAATAACATCTAAAAACCGCGTCTGTAACAATATATATATATATATATATATATATATATATATATATATATATATATATATATATATATATATATATATATATATATAGTACAGTCATGTGAAAAAGTAAGTAACCCCATGTAAAGTTTTGACTTTTTCAACATATTTCAACATACATCTATTTGATCTTCATTTCAACAATATTGACAGATAAAGGTGATATAATATAACAAATATCATGATACATTTACATTTTGTAGTCCATTGTATAATTTATATAAACATAAATGAAAATTTCACATGTGGAAAAAGTAAGTACACCCTTGGCTCTAATAGGTGGTATTGCCCCCCTTGGCAGAAACATCCTCAAGTAGGCGTTTCTTATAACTGTCTACCAGTCTCTGACATCGACTGGGAGAAATTTTTGCCCACTCCTCCATGCAGAATTCTTTCAGCTGTGCGATGTTTGAGGGGTTTCTTGCATGCACAGCTCGTTTCAAATCCCCCCACAACATCTCGATTTGGAATTTGCGATAGGGCACGTGGTTTGGCAGATATCGTTAATTAAACGGAAAAAAATTTTTTTAATGGATATCTCTTTAATCGCTCGTACCTCACACCGTGAGTTGGTAATTATATAATTCACACAGTGCAATACGTGCAGGCCGCTCCACGGAGCGACCTTGCGGGCTTATCAACGAGGCGAGGCGTGACACACATGTGTCTCAGCATACCTCAGATCAAGTTTGAAAACCAGCATCAACCGTGCATAAATTTGCATATTCGATCATTTTTGACAAAGTTATGGCACTTTGAACTTTGGTAGGGGACATGTATTGCAGCGCAATACTCAGAATGCTTGTTGTATATATAACACAATGGACATGTAAATAAGATGTAAACCTCTAACAAGAACATTCTCAACCAATTCTCTTGACATCATCAAAAATTAGTACCACGTTGAATGGCTGTCAAATGTCAAATGTCGAAAATGTCAAAAGTCAAATGTCTCCACATCTATTTCAATTCAGCATACCTTAAAACCCTTATATACCAATTTTTATGCTTCCTGCCAGAGGTGAACATCTTTTTCACATATCCGCCCACCTACTCTTCTTCCCTGAGCCATATCCAGCAGGCCAGCAGGGTTTACTTCTCCAAACATTTGTTTTCTGCATGCATTATGTGTCCAAAGCATGACGGTTTCTGTTTTAGCATCAGTGCTTCTAATATGATGATGAATATTTATCCAATGACGAACATATGCTGATGGACGGGTCCAGTTTTATAACTGGAACGATGGGTACTGCCCATTCGGTGTACTGAATTGGCTCGATGATACCCACACTTTCAAGATGATCCAGTTCTTTATCAATCCACTCCCGCAGGGAGAAAGGGACTGGGCGAACTCTGCAAAATATAGGTTTGGCATCCCCCTGGTCAACATAGCTTAGCCGTCTGTCCGTTCAAAGTTCCAAGCTCATCCTTGAAGACCTGCGGATACATATCCATTGCATTTTTGAATTTTTTTTGTCGCTAAAGTAGAAATGTTGGCTGCTCGGAGTTGATGAATGCTTTCCCACTTCAGCTGAATTATGCTCAACCACCCCCTGCCTAGTAAGGAAGGCCCCTTTCCAGGATGCCGATCAGGAGTAGGTAGAACTCGCGATAATCGTAGCCCACAGTGACGTCACAGGTTCTGCAGGGAACAATGTTCTCAGCTGTATAGGTGGAGAGTCCATAGGTAGTAGGTTTAGGTAGTAGCTTTCTGGTCGGGTAGGTCAGCATTACTCCACAGGTTTGTGAAAACAGCAAGGCTGATGAGTGAGACAGCCACACCAGTATCGACCTCCATTTGCAATGGTCGATTGTGCAGAAAAAGGGTCCTGCTTGTCGCAAGAATCAATATGAAGCAGGTCATACAATACTGGTCAACCTCAGGTTCCTCCGACCCGATAAACTGATGAATAGTCTTGTCAGCAGCTTTTCTTTCCCCATTTGTGAGTGATGAAAGCTGGAGCAATATTGCCAGTTTTTTGAACAAAAATGGCAGGTTGCATCGTTGAACCGACGTGCCTCCGGAGGGTGCTTTCCATTCCACATGAAACATTTGTTGTGGCTTTGACGTAGCACGGCTGGAACCAGATGAACGAGAAGCATTGATGCTTGAAGCGTTGGGTTCAGAACTTTCCATGGATTTTGGATCCATGGGTCCCTGGCATTTTGGAACGTCAGTCTTCTTTCAGCAAGTAGGCGTCTGCGAGTGTGGTTGTTGGACACACCAACCACCAACAAATCACAGAGCACGTCGTCAATCGTGTCCCCAAACTCACACCCATGTGAGACATTTTAGAGGTGTGCAATAAAGTCTGTGATCGACTGACCTTGCCAAAGTCTGCACATGTAGAAATTGATCTGACACAGGATGACCGAAAAAGACGGATTGCAATGTTCCTTCAAAGTGGTCTTGAGCTCTGCATCTGTGGGCTCCTGGATGGTCCGAGGACTAATCAGGTTTTTAATGTGTGAATGCCTCTCCCCCGCAAACAGACAGGAAGACGGCCTTCATCAGGTTACCGTTCCCCTCGAAGTAGAAAGACAACTGTTCAGAATGTGTCAAAATCTCCCCCATGAGGGTCGAATTTGACAATGTGGAAAATGAAGTCATGCTCTAGGTGTTTACTTTCGTCTCCACGTCATGTAACTCCGACAGAATAGAGAAACAACAATCAATTGTCGTGCATTTATTAACTCACGCCATACAGCGCCATTTCAGGTCTGCGCTATCTGCACTCTGACGTCACTCCCGGAAACGGAAAGAGACCCGTTTGAACACAGGGAACATTTTGCACCTCCACAGTTCTTCTTGCACTCCATGGAATTTAAATTCATCTCCAGAACCACATTTTAAAACTGTCATTATCCTTCCCTTCTTTTTCACTGTCCATGGTTCACATCCATACATTTCAACTGGAAATAACAGAACATTCCCCAACCCCCAACCTCCTCTTGCTTTGTTTTGTCACGTCTATACCTTTCTAGATCTTTATCAATCCTGATACAGTATTGCAGTTCTCCCCAACACGAACTCTCTTAATTCACCCTCCACATCCTCTCCCTATTACAGGTGTAAATCTAACCAACTCGAGTACATGCTCCATACTATTCTTAACACATTCTAGCTATGGACCCCCACTTTCCCCAATTCCCCGTAACAGTATTGAACAAGAGATGAAGATTCTAAGTGTTGGCCTTCACATTGAACATTAAAATGAATACAAATATGAAGCTTACTGTATGTTTTGTAACAAATAAAATAGGCTGTCTAATTTTTTAATATATTTTTTGTATACAAGATCGAGTCTCGTGTAAGAGCTAACATTAATCAGAAAAAGACAAACTGACACAAAAAACATAAGATAAAGGGAGCGGGAGACAAGATGGGGAGAGAGAGGGAAGCACACAAGTACAACATTTGAGAGCAGGGACATTGGCAGATCTGTGGGAGGGCGAGGGCTTGGGGGGAGGAGGCATGGGAAGGGGGAGGGGGTGGGAGAGGTATAAAACACAAGGACACCAAGGACTTCCAGGTAAGAAGTCGGAATTTCAAAAAGGTGGATCTGCGGTGAATTAACGGGGGCAGAAAAGATCAAGGTTTTCGATGGGGGAAGACAAGAGATGGTGGTGAACAGCTGTTTTAAAGACCTGGAGGGAGGAGTGGGATTGAATAGAGTGAGGGAGTTTGCTCCAGAGGAATAAAAGAGTGAAGGTGAATAGAGAGTCTTGATTTTGGCAGTTTAACAATAAGAGGGTTGCAGGTAGCTCTTGTGCGACCTGTAGGCATATTTGGGAGACAGAGCTGGGGGAGCTAGGCTGGAGAGGAGTCGTTAGAAGACAGAAAGACCACCAACCAGCCTGCGGTGAGTGAGTGAAAGGCCCTCGGAGTTAGCTTCATCGCGGGAGATTCCAATGATTCTGAAAGCTTTGGTCTCAACAGCGTGAGGCGGAGCTAGGTGTAAGGAAGGAGCACCAGCCCAGAGGGGAGAACGGTATTCTATTGAGCTGCGCATGAAAGCCTTGTATGTGGTGAGGAGCTCAGGTGTACCAAGGAAGGACTTCGCACGGCGGAGGATGCCCAGTCGGCGAATGGCTTTGGAGGCCAGCTTGGAAATGTGGTTTTCCAAGGAAAGATCATGGCAGATAGTGAGACCCAAAAGCTTAAGTGACAGAACTTCTTGGAGAGGAGTAGTGTATATATGTTGCTTCTGGGACACTCTCATTTTTCCCATTGACTTACATGTTAATTTTTCCCCTCCCTCATTGCCCCTAAACACCTCTATTTCTCTCACCCTGTTCTTTACGAACCTTCTAACCTTTTGACATGTTATCCTTATTCATTAGACCACTTAAACAATGGTCCTTCTGTGTGAACCTGTGATCCTTCTGACCTTATGGACCTTTTAACCTTTTACTCTTAATATCATCTGGTGA
The DNA here is from genome assembly GCF_964187855.1 of Myxine glutinosa. Classification (NCBI taxonomy): domain Eukaryota; kingdom Metazoa; phylum Chordata; class Myxini; order Myxiniformes; family Myxinidae; genus Myxine; species Myxine glutinosa. Next base: position 120,782,406 of record NC_136270.1, on the reverse strand, counting down.
ATCATCTTTGACCCACTCAAACATCGATCCTACAAATATTTGTTTATGCGTGGGAAATAATTTAATTCTCTTGCCACTCTCTTCACCATCTAATATATTAACAAAAAAGATGTTTGCGTTTGGTTCTTTATTAAGATATTTTAACTGAGCTAAGATAAAATGGTAAACCTCCCTCAATGTTCGTGTTTGAGCGCCTCCAGTGCCACATACCATTTTTAAATTAAAGTATATATTTTCCTGGCAACCATCAAAGTTTTCCGTCCACTCAAAAATATTTCCATCTTTTTTACCCAATTCACCGGTATTTAAATTAATTCTCTTATTTGTTTTGTAAATTTTTTTACCAGTTGTCTTTTCAATTATACCTATTTGATATTTTTCACATTCGTTATGTTTACCATTTATATACCAATGTTGATTACACCTCCACTCTTTAGTCTGGTTGGTACTTGGTTCTATCATTTATATAATTGTAAAAAGGCGGCGGTAGCCCGTTAAAATCCCTAACCCCCCTTTTTAACTTATCACTTATATACTTATATAACCATAAGGGAGACTATCAATTCCATTTTCTAAAATAAACCTCTTATCATCAAAAGCCCCCAATGCTTTCTTATTCATCTCTTCTGAATATAATTTATGTTTATAACTTCTTATTCCATTAATCTTTCTAAACTCTTCTTTCTTTGTTGTTAAACAGTTATAATAATCCTTAAAGTTTATTGTTTCTTTAATGACATTTTTCTTTATGCCTTTTAACTTCTTATCAGTTTTTTCAACGTTATTCACAATGTATTTATAAGCATAAGCCTTAGACCTCAATCCCACAAATTCACTCATGACATTTCCTCCTAATTCATCCTTAAACTTTCCAATCACCTTTTTATTTTTAGAAGAGAACAACTCACTCTCTGGACTGTAATTACTAGTGTCATAGATATTAATGTCCTTTTTCATGTCTGAATAAACATCATCAGTATTAATTTGCAAAATAAAACTATCTGTATCCATATAAAGTAGATGAACATCATTTTGATATTTCTTCCTCAAGTTATTATAAAAGTAATCATACATTAATGACTTTGATAAATCAAGAATTGATGTTCCAATATAAATAGGTTTGTCCATTTTAATACTCTCTTTAATCAAATGGATCGCACAAAAGTTCTCAGTCGACCTCAGCTTAAGTAAAACTCGGTCTATTAATTAATTTTGATGCTTGTTTCCAAGATGTTGATAGTCTGATATTTTGTCTTTTTCTCACATTTTCCATGGTCTTACCAAAGACCGCATTATTCATCAATTTATAAAAGTCTTTCTCAAAATCTGTTTTTGACTCTGTTCTTCTTTGTGTATTAAAATCAATGTACCCCTTCAACCAATGGCTTTGATTGAACTTTAGAACCCTATGGATCTTCTCTACTCTTAGACCTTTTGGTAAATATTGTCGCAAATTTCTTTGGTGTAGAACATAATTTTTCTTGTTATATAATGTAGTAAGTAATTTTTCTGTTGATTCACCTATATTAAATGATTGTTGATAATCACTTAACCACTCCTTCTTTGGACTTTCCTTTTCACAAGCAAATGGGAGATCTTTGTGTAGGTTATGAAGTTCCTCTGGATATTTCAAATCGACCTCAAAATAATAACCAACCTTTGAATCATTCAATTCTTTTTGTGTAGAGATACATACATCTTGTAAAACCTTTTTGTAATCTTTTTCCTTTACCCATCTAAGTTTTCCATAAGGAAGAGCCTGAGACATTGCCCAGCCATACAGGTTGTTCGCATCATAATACATCAAGTAGGAGCTCTCTACCGATGGATTATAATTTGGAATGTACTTGTTATTTGCTTTAGCATATCTCTTTGAACAGACTTGTGAAATTCCTCCTCTCTTTGCCTTTTCAATCATCAAAAGCATATCAACATCGGTTATCAAATCCAAAGCTTGTTTTGTCATTTTTAACATCGCGCTCCAAGCCAATCCAGGAGCAGTGTAATAGTGAGCAGGATCCAATCCATATCCAGAATGACAGATTGTTCTGAAAGCCTCAAACACATCAGCCAACAAAAGCACATCAGTTTTGAGGTACAAATCGTGATACTCACCAAGATTCTTAATGTTATATTTTTTCCAAACATTTTGTGCGTGTGCATAATCTTTATCAGATATATGACTATTATTTAATTTGTTATAGAAATTTTCTTTTAAAGGAAGTTGTGTTTCATTGAATCTCTCAAATGAGTCCATATAGTCATAGGGGTAAATTCCCTTTTGTGTTAGAAAATCTTTATCTAAAAAATACTCTGAAAGACATGGAAACTCTTTTAGATTTTGAACCAAGTTAGCCAATGGACTTGCCATGAATTTAAATGTATCAAGAAATCTGATATGAGTAATAGGAGATGTGTGAATTGTTTTTGTGAATGAAATGTATTTCTGATCCGTGTTTGGAATTGCTGAGATACTTCCAGAAGTCTTTGAGAGTTCCTTGATAAATAGATGTGTATCATAATGAGCGTTGTTATGAAGAAAGACAGGAATGAAAGAGGGGAGTTGATAATTAATATTACAACTTTGATGAGCCGGACCTCTATATTTACCAGTGAGATGACAATGGTCTCTAACCTTTAGACCTTTACCAATTTTCTCCTCACAAATATGACAGACATTGTTTTTTATAAATTCCCTTTTTTCTTTACTTGTTAAGGACATTGGTTTATTGGTTTCTCTCATTATCTTGGTTAATCGAACACAGTCTTTTTCTAGTCGTTTCACAAACTCCTCTGGGGTATTTGAGCCTCTATACATCTCTAACTTGTTATATTTATCACCAACGGATGATTTGATATAATAACAAAAACCACAAGGAGTATGTTTTTGATATTTATTTGTGTATGATTCTTTTGGATCTGGAGAAGCAGTATCAATTTTTTCTAAAATACTTTCAAAATCAGCATATATAACAAATGGATGTTTTATTGTTTTCTTTTCATCTTTGAATGTGATCTTTGAGTCTTTTTTAGGCATGTTGATTACCGTTGATTTATGTTCACCACAATAATTTGAATGTTTATCTAATCTTTCTTGTGTATGGAAGAAGTTAAGACAACGCATACAAATATATATTTTATTTGTTCTTTTACATACTTGTGGTTTTATTAATTTTGTAATATCTTTGATGTATGTATAATGTGAATTTTCGTCTGAATTAAAATATAGAAGATTAATATGAGTTTGTTTACAATTGTCAGAAAGCTTTAAAACCTGAATGTTGTTTGTTTCTGTTAGACCATAAACATTAACTGATAAATTATTCAACTTTTCAAATTTAGGAATATCATTTAAAGTCATCGGAAACTTTAGATCTTTCGTATTTAATGTATTCTCATATTTTTTATAATGAGATACTCTTTCATCATGAAAATGTGGAGGATGTAAGTGTGCTAGAATAGACCAGAGAAAACATTTATTGTCTTTATTTTTGATATTGATAACTGCTTTTCTATTTTTGATAACACTGGGTAAATCAATGTAAGAAGAAGCTTTTAGAGGATCTGATTTAAGAATATGAATGTCTATGTAAATAATTTTTCCGATATTGAATCCACTTCCTACGATTGAATTATCCACATCTTGCTCTTGTTTAATAAGTTCATCATAGACTCCTGATGTTTTAAAATCTTGATATGAAGATATAAAGTGTGGCTCAGTTCTCATGTATGGTGTATCTATAACTCCTTCGTCCTTTGTCATTTCTAATTTTACTCCCATATAAAATTTAAGTGGTTTCATTTCTTTTAGTGTTTTTTCAATCAACGTTTGAACAGCAGGTTTAACTATTTCTACAGCATCAACTATAGACTCTGGTTCAGGAGGTTTGAAGTTAAAGACTCTTATTTTAATATGTCCTTTGAATGCACCATCAGAGTTTTTAATAGTAAACAATTTTGACAAGTGTTTGTTAGTTTTAAGATGGGCTTTAAACCCCTTCTTGAGGATGGTTGTTTTACAGACCTTACAATGTTTTGTTTTAGGTGGAAGAGGGGAAAGTTTGTTAAGAATGTTGTATGTATGTTTTGCGGTGAGAATATGTTGTTTATAATATTTTACTTCCTTCTCGCAAGTATCACAATAAACCATATTTATAGCGTGAGAAAACGTGGTGTTTTATATATATCACTGTGCTTAAAATAAAACACTTTTGAGCTTTACAGCTCCGTTTTATATATATCGCTGTGCTTAAACTAAAACACTTTTTCACTCAGAATCATCGAAGTCATAACTATCACATGAATACTCAGAATCATACTCAGAGTCATCAATAAAGCTACTCTCATAACTATCATTTGAGCACAAACTATTAGTATCATAACTATCATCTGTGTTCAATGAAATACTATCATCACCATCGTCCGAGTTCAATGAAATACTATCATCACTATCGTCCGAGTTCAATGAAATAGTAAAATCTTCACTGCTGTAATGACTCATATTTAATTAGCAGAAAAAACCTTTCCATCTATACCAATATACTTTCTTTCATTAACGGATTCAATCTCTACATTTTTAATATCAAAAGTTATCTTTAAATAATCTCTAACTATCATAGAACGAAATGACATTTCACCAGAAATATTAACATCATTCATTTTACTTAGATCTACACCCTTTGGATTATTAAAGTAAATACAAATTTCTTCACGAGTATTGTTGATGGTCTTATCATTCTTTTTCAAAGTATCGTGGTCAATCACTTTTTCAAGCTTTGAATAAATTGCCAGGAGTAGAGGAGAAACTTTTGTTAGATTTACTTTAATGGATGTCTTTCCAGGTATAGTTAGAGCTCTTCCTTTAAATGAAATAGAGGGGCTCATGTTATTTTCCATAACTGGTTTTACCCAAAAATTTCCATATTTATCTTTGTTCAATTTAACATCTTTGACATATTTTTCTCTATCTTTCACCGAAGTAGAGATTGATTGAAATTTGTCTTTTGTGCTTTGAAACACTGTATTTATTAATGAATAAACTTGCGTTTAGTTTAAGTAAAAATTTACCATATAAATATGATAAGTTCTGAAGGATATTTAGAATTTCCAGACTCTCCATATGATAAATTAGAGAATTGTCCGGCTTGTGATAGAATAGGGCTTAATAATGAGGGTTCATATAAACAATGTATTTTCTGTGATTTAATTTTAATTAATGATAATAAAAAATATAAAAATATATATAACTCTTTTAAATTAGAACCAAAAATGAATTACTTTACAAGATTAATAAGAGAGATGAATGTTAAGTATTGTGATGATAATACACCATTTCTTTCAAGGGAAGAGACTATTTGTATTGAGGAAATGTATAAGGGTTTAATGATATTTATTATTCAAAATAATTTTAATGGAAATGTTAATACAAGATACTATATAAATAAAATAATGAATTATTTTGAAATTAAACCCGAACTCAGGATAAAATAGAGTTTCTAAAATACCTCAAAAAAAGTTAGATGACTTGTTTTCCAAATATATAAATGAATGATTTTTTACCCGTTTGGGAAAATAAGATAAAATTTAATAACCATAAAAACATTCCAAATTCATTGAGATGTCTAATAGTTGGTTCAAGCGGATGTGGAAAAACCTGTTTACTTTTAAAGATGCTCCTTGGTCCTAATTTTTTAGATTATGATAATTTAATAATTTTTACAAAGTCTAGTTTTCAACCCGAGTATCAACTACTCTCACAGGGTTTTAATGCAGGTCTTAAAAAGGAAGACATTATCGGTTTATTTAAACTTCAAAACAAACTAAATGATTATAATATTGAAGATATAATACAATTATTTTGTGATACACAGAAATCAAAATCGAAACCAAAACCCATAACTTGTATTCTCAGTGATAATACGGATGATATACCTTCACCTCAAGATTTAGATAAATCAAAAAAGAACCTCATCATCTTTGATGATTGTGTTAATGAGAGAAACCAAACAGTAATGGATAGCTACTATACAAGAGGGAGACATTCTTCTTGTAATTGTATATATCTTAGTCAATCATATTTTCAACTCCCTCGACGCTCAATAAGAAACAATGCCAATACTTTTATTTTATTTAAGTTAAATTCAATAGATGTAAATAATTTTTGGAGAGATAATTGCTCTACGTTATGTAGTAAAAAAGAATTTGAAAATTATATGAAACACACGATTGAAAAATATAAATATATTGTTGTGAAACAAGATGAGATATTAAAGGATGTATTTTTATTTTAAACATAATTACATATATAAATGATAACTATTATTATTAATCTTGTCGGTAAATCTGCTTCAGGAAAGAACTTTCATAAATCTAAACTCTTGAATAGTAAAAATGAAAAGATTGTAAGTTTTTTTTAAAAACACCCTATGATTCGTTTTGTGAGTACTACAACCAGAGCAAAGCGACCAGGAGAAGTAGAAGGGAAAGATTATTACTACATTTCAATGGAGGAACATATGCGATTGAGGAACGAAGGTCAAATATTTGAGGAGGTCTCTCTTGGTTCTACAAAATATTCACATTGTAAGAGTGAGTTAAATAAAGTAAAATCTAATGGTCTTGGGATTTTAGAAACTAATCCTGAAGGAATGAGACAAATTATTAAACAATTGTGTGGTGATGGAGTTAAGATTTTATCATTCGGTTTTGATATCGATGAGGAGACTCAACGCAAACGTATGAAAAGCAGAGATACAAGTATTAGTGAAGAAGAAATAACAACTCGTATTAATACCAATAAAGAATTTGATGAAATATTTAAAGAAAAGGATTTATTTCAACACATTTACTATAATGACAAAGAAAAGGAAAATTTTCCCATTGACCTTTACAATTCATTAAATGATATTTTTCAATAAATAAATACAGAAAATGAATACCGAAGAAAGAGTAAGAAAGTTTAAAGAACATCAAGAGTTGGTTTCAAAAGTTGTAAAGCAACAGGAAGAGATAAAGAAGAAACGGAGACAGAAACTAACTGGTGAAGAAGCCTTTGAAAGAAAACAAGAGAAATTTTTAAACCGCTTTTAAAAACTCAACACCCTACAGTTCCCACGGTAGAATTTACTCCGAAAAAACTTCAAATGCTCAAAGATTTTAGTCAGATAACAAAACAAGAACTTGGAAAATTAGAATATAATGATGAAGAATTATTTCAGAAACTTGAGGAGGTAAATCAACCCCCTAATTATGTAGTGGAAGCTCTTCAAAACAATGAATATTTGGCAGATTCAAAAACCAGAGCAGGTCTCATTCCAACAGAAGAACCAGCAGTGTTCCATCTTGTGAAAGAAAAGGTATTGATATTTAATGATGAATTGATGTTCTTGAGTTCTACTCAACCAAATGTTAAATTAACTCCAAGATTAATGTTTCTTCTAACAAACCCCGGATTCAGCGGTTCAAAATATTTTGAGGAACCACTTGATATGGAAAGAGAGGAAGATAGGGTATATATTGAGTTGCTAAATGCACTTGATTATGGAGTTTCTGTTGCTGGTAAAAGTAAGAAGAATGAGAAGGAGAAACATATAATTGATGCTTTAAGTAAGCTTGGTTCGGGTGTTAGTTTTCTTCCAAATGACCCATCACAATTAGTTAATAGGCTATTATTGTTGTTAGGTAGTAAGAAGGCTGGAAACAACAATTGTTTTAATGAATCCTCAGCCATTTTAGATCAGTTGATGAATATGAAAATAATTAATAAATGTCAATACAAAGATATTTTATTAGATATTAAATAAGATGAGAAGCACAATTCTTAGTTTTAATTTCACAACGAGCGATTACACAGCTTCATTCCCTTACCCACTACAACTTGACCCCCTTACCTCATATGAGGCATCTTTATTGTCGATGGAAACTTATAATACCTTGTTTAATATCACAGAGAAAAACAACAAGTTTAGTTATAATCCAGGAAGTGGATATAAAACTATAACCGTTTCACCTGGAGCTTACGAGATTTCTCAAATATCTTCAGAAGTCTCTCGCCTTATGAAAGAAAAAGGTGATGAACCAAAAAATATTGTAATAGATATTCAAAAACACACTTCAAAATCAACTATTAAACTTAAAAATAATTATAAAGTTGATTTCACGATTGAAAATTCGTTTAGAGAGCTATTGGGTTTCTCTTCAAAAAAGATTGAAAATAACGGGACGTTTTACAGTGATAATGTTATCCAAATATCCTCTGGTATAAATTCAGTATTAATTCATTGTGATTTGATTGATGGTGCTTATAACGATGGAATAAGAACAAATACAATATTTTCATTCAGTGCATACTCAACCCCGATTGGTTATAAATTTAATATGGAACCAAAAAATCTTGTCTATTTACCTGTGTCAGGAAAAACCATATACAGAGTAAATTTTAGGATAACCGACCAAGATAATCGTATGATATCCTTTAATGATGAAATTATATCCATCAGAATTCACCTACGTGAAGTTTTTCAATAAATAAATAATGGTTATTGTGAGAAAACACGAGTTGGGAAAATATAAAATAATTACAGGGGAGGGCATGTACCTTTCACCATACTATACAAGGTATGTGGGTAGAGGATACTATAAACCTAAGAGACAACGAGGTGTAGGTCATCAATTTCGAAATAAAGGAGATGGGATAATTGATACTCTAATGGGTATTGGTTCAACCATCCTTAAACATAAAGACCTAATTGGTTCAACTGCTTCTGCCGTGGGTTCAGTTGCGGGTGCTATAAAGAGTATAAAAGATGCTCAAAAGGAGTCTCATAAATTACAAGCAATCAAAGAAATAAAAAAAGGTAAAACTCAACTATCTTCACAAGAACGACAAAAATTCATTAAAATACTTGGGTCAGGGTTTCAACAATTTTAATGCTCTATAAATACAAGTATGGAAGCGATTGATAGTATCTATGATTTGGATGATACGATTATCATTTGAAACTCCACTAAAAAGGAAGACTATTTTAAGGTAAATGCTATAACAGGAACAGACTGGAATTCAAACGGAACAAAAAGTTTTGAAATAAATAATCAACAAACTTACTTGAATATAGCTGATAGTTTCTTGCTGTGTAAATTTAAATTCACTAAGGCTGCGAATAATACTAATGCTACACTCGTAAATGATTTCTTCTGGAAAATGTTTGACAGTGTCCGCCTGTATATTGGAACACAAGAGGTTGAAGCGGTTGATTATATCTCTGCTACATCTGAAATGATGAAATTTACACTATATTCGTTTAGTGATAGAATGGGTAAGGGAGCTGTTGAAGTTTTTATTCCTGATATGTCAACGGGTACAAACGCAGACCCTGGTTATAGTCAAAGGAAGTCAATGTATAATGATGACGCAAAAGCTGAGAATAGTTTTACCGTAGCAGTACCTCTGAAAGGTATATTTGGATTTTGTGATTATGATAAAGTTTTGTATGGGCTTAAAATTAGATTTCAACTACAAAGGAATGATAATGTAAATAGATTGCTTTTTGGGGTTGAAAATGCTTTTGGAGAAAATAATAAATTTGTTATTAATGATTTGTGTTGGTATATCAGTGAATATACTCCTCATCTTAAAACGGAAGAGATGTTAAATAGAAGACTTAACTCAAAGAAACCGCTAAATGTATCATACCTTAAAAGAAGATGTCAACACGTTAAACTGGAACACACTACCTACACTTGGAATTTGGGTGTTCTTCAAGGAAAGCCACGATACCTCTGGCTCATTTTTTTAAAACCAGATGGAGAGGACGGTACTAATAAGAATAATGCGCTGAGTGATAATGCTAAGGTGAAACAACTTCGGGTTTCTCTTGATGGCACATTTTATCCGCGAGATAGATTGGAAATTGATTGGGAAAAAAATGATTATGCGGAAGCCTACAAGTCTTACCAAAAGGTGTGTGAAAGCAACGGTAATAATGATCCTATTTTGGATATGGTTGCGTTTCAAAAACTTTATACAATCTACGCAATTGACCTGAGTTCTCAAAAGGAAACTATAAAGTGTAATCGAGTGGATACTTCTCCATACATTGAAAGAGGGGAGAGTGAAGAGGTTAATGCATATTGTTTGCTTTTGGAGGAAACAGAATTACAGATTAATACAGATAATGGTGTTATGATTAATATCACATAGGTTTTTTCTCATAAATAAATGGTTGGGGTATATGTTAATCAAATCAATCTTAATAAATTAACATCTTGTATTCAAAATCAAAAGCCTTGTATTATTAATGTTAATACAATTCAAAGAAAAGGAGCTGTAAGAATTGATGTTTTACTCACACACACATAAGTAAAAACACTAAATGATGTTGGATCTCTTAAAATTAAAATGACGAAACCTATGTTTAAGAAATATTCAATAGACGAGTCAAGAGGAGGATTTCTCCCGTTTCTAATTCCTTTATTTGCTGGTTTAAGTGCGGCGGGAGCATTGACTGGTGGTATTTCAGCAGCGGTAAAAACTGCTAACGAAAGGAAGGCACAACTAAAAGCTCAAAAAGAATTGGAAAGACATAACAAGGAGTTGGAGAAACAAATTAGTGGAAGTGGTGTAATTGTAGATTTTGCTCAAAAACTTGAAAGTCTACCTGATAAAGCTAGATTGTTGGTTAGAGATATGCTTTCCTCTATCGCTCAAGCGGGTGTTAAACTAACTAAACGGGGTAATGGATTGTATCTTTCTCATAAATAAATGGATAAATGGTTTAAACAATTTGGAAAGAATACAACGTCAAATATAGAACTTACTAAGTATTGTAAAACACTAAAAATTGATAATGTGGTTATTTGTATGAGAGATGAATTAATACATATAAATAAGAATACAAAGAATATTATTATGAATTTAGACACACAGAATGGTTCTCATTGGGTTCGTATTCATAATAGTCAGGATAAATATTATTTTGATAGTTATGGTATGCCACCACCTGTTGAAGTAATACAATTCTTACAGAATGGTGTATATCAAACATTTCAAGTTCAAGAAATTAATTCTAAATGTTGTGGTCAATTATGTTTATATGTATTATTTCAACTCAACAATAATGAAAATTTTTATGATATCATTTTTAATCTAATATAAATGACTTATGTTGGAAAAGATGGTTCTATCTTTGGAAAATCCTCTCAGGATATTGATTTATCAAATTATTATACAAAGGCACAGGCTGAACGACAAAAATATAGTGTAAGTAAAAATATTAATATGAAGAATACTTATAAATTAATCAATTATCCAAACCCTACAGATGCAAATGACTTAATTAGATTTAGTGATTTATCACAATATATATTTTTAAAGAAAACAGCACGTTTTGTTAAACAAGTAAAATTTACAACCACAACACCTGGTTATACTGCCCATACACCTTTCCTCATTGAATTTAACTACCTGCTTACAATTGAATTTTATAAAGAAGGACATATAGTTAATATGCGAATTAATAAATGGGGGTACGATATGCCTGATTTAGGGTATAATTGGTCTTTTTCAATAAACATAGAAGACCTACATGATTTGAATCAGTCTCGTAAAGAAGAATATTATCCACTTGGTGAGGATATGGATTTATGTGGAAGTACAATTAATAAACAACAAATACATGGTTTTAAGAAAAGAAAAATATATGATAGTATAGCGATGGTTAGCATGACAAAGAAGGAAGGTCATGAGATAAGGATAGAAAGCCGAGGAATACAAACCGATTTGGTAGTGGGAAGATGGGGTGGTATTACCTGTCATAATATTAATCTCACATATATTTCTGATACATAAATGGCAGGAAGAAGACTACAAGAGAATTATAATTTTTGTATTCAAGGATACCTACAAGAAAAGGGTGCTCGGTATTACATACCTTATGATTTGGAGCATATACATGGGAATTTTGTCATAAAAAACTGGCCTTATACTGATATTGTTAAACCCACAAATAGAGACTTGTTTAAAGTATTAAATAAAAATGAACTTCTCAAAGATATGAAATATAAAACTCTTTTAGAAATCGTCAACAAATCTTATTGGTATCCTATTATGAGAAAAATAATTATAGAAACAAGAATATCTCAAAATCCAGATGAGTATATGTATAATATTCTTTGGGGTTTAAACTCAAGGGTAGCAAGGGATGATGAAGGAGTTGAAGAAGAGAAGGAGAAAAGAGAGAAAAGAGAGAAGGAGGAGAGGGAACAAAGAGAGAGGGAGGAGAGGGAGATGGAAATCAGAGCGATTCAAAAAAGAGTGGATGTATTACAGCAAGAAGATCAATCTCAACTCACCGAAGAGGAAAATAAAGAAAGAATGAATGCTGTGAAAATATTGATATCAAAAATTGCTAAGATAAATGAGGAAGGAGTTAAAGAAGAGAAGGAGGAAAGAGAGAAAAAGGAGAAGGAGGAAAGGGAGAAAAAGGAGGAGGAGAGGGAGAAAAAGGAGAAGGAGGAGAGGGAGGAAAGGGAGCAAAGAGGGAGGAAAAATATAAAAAGATGGAAATCAGTGAGATTCGTAAAAGATTGAGTGTATTAGAGCAAATAAATCAATCTCAACGCACCAAAGAGGAAATTAAAGAATTAACAACTCTTATGAAGATAATGGTTTCAAAAATAACAACGTCAATGTCTTCAATTTCAGGGAGGAGATTTAAACGAGAAAGTGGTGAAGAAGAAGAAGAAGAAGGAAAAGATTATGTGATTGATGATGTTGGTGTCATTGACTTTAGTTAGTTTTTATTTGTAAATAAATGGAGGAGAGAGTGAAGGCATTCCTTAGGATTCTTTATGTTTTAAAAATAAAGATTGAAATGTATATGTTGAAAACCAAAAAGGTTTTGATACTCTGTCGGAATTTTTCTGATAAATAAATATGAGTTATTGTCTCAAATGTAAAAAGAAAACTAAATCTAAAAATATCTCTTATGTTAAAGCTAAAAATAATAGAGTTTATCAAAAAGGAATATGTCAAGTATGTGGCTCCAAAAAGTGCCAATTCATCTCTCCTAAAAGAGGAGGAGACATACAAAAGTTTCTGTCAGGAAGAAAATTTACAACAACTGGAATTCCAGGGGAATTACACCTTCCAGGGTATTCTTTCTGTGGTCCAGGAACAAACTTGGATAAAAGATTAGATGAGGCTGACAATCCTAAGCCTTGGTCTAAACCTACAAATAGGGTTGACGAAGTGTGTATGAAGCATGATATTGCTTATGGGAAAACCACTACGTTGACTGAAAAACATAAAGCCGACAGCGAAATGTTGTATAATTTGTCTTTGATACAAAATCCAACGTTGAGAGAGAAAGTTGATAGGTTTATTGTGAGAAATTTGATAAATGCTAAATTGAAACTTGGTCTTGGTTATTCCTCAAAAAACTATTAGGCTCTAATGATGTCATCAAGACTGAGGAGCTTTTGGCTGAAGAATTACACAAACCTATAATCACAAAGTTTAAAAGAAGGAAGGTTTATTCTAAATACACCGACCACATATGGTCCGCTGATTTAATTGAATTGAATAATGACAGGGGATACAGGTATGCTTTAACCGTTATTGATTTGAGGAGTAGATTTGCCTGGGTTGTCCCTTTAAAAAATAAAAGGGGTGATACTTTAATGTTAGCCTTTAAGCTAATATTTGATCAGGATAAAAGGAAACCAAAGAAGTTATGGACTGATGAGGGAACAGAGTTCTATAACAAAATATTCATGAAATTTCTTAAGGGGAAGGGTATTAAATTATACAGCACCTTTAATGAAGGAAAGGCAGTTGTTATTGAGCGTTTTAATCGTACTTTAAAAGAGAAATTATATAAAAAATTCACACAACTCGGTTCTCAAAAATGGGTGTATTTAATTCAGGATATTGTACATAATTACAATAATACAGTTCATTCATCAACAAAATCAAAACCATCAGAAACATTTACAAAATTAGAATATGAAAAGGAGATTAATTTGAGAAAGCCCAAGTTTAAAGTTGGTGATATTGTAAGAATATACAAATGGAAAAGTCATTTTGAGAAAGGTTATACACAAAAATGGACTCGTGAATTATTTAAAATCATTGATGTAATGGATACAGTCCCTTGGACCTACAAATTATATGATTTAAATGGAGAAGAAATCTTGGGTTCATTTTACTCGCAAGAATTACAAAAAACACAAGTAAGCAGCTAATACCCTTGAAAATAATAAATAAATAAATAAAATGTAATGGGGATACGTTTCTAATCTGTGAACCCCAAACACAGAATCCCACAACTTTTTAGTTGGGGCTTAACTTTTGTGTGTGTATAATGGGGATACGTTTTTAAATCTGTGAACCCCAAACACAGAATCCCTCAACTTTCCAGTTGGGGCTTAACTTTTGTGTGTGTATAATGGGGATACGTTTTTAAATCTGTGAACCCCAAACACAGAATCCCACAACTTTTTAGTTGGGGCTTAACTTTTGTGTGTGTGTGAGTGAGTCATAATAATATACAAACCCTAACACAACCCCAACCCTAACCCAACCCCATCCCTAACCCAAACCCATCCCTAACCCAACCCCATCCCTAACCCAACCCCAACCCTCACATTCAAAATCCCATCCCTAACCCAACCCCACCCCCAACCCTAACCCTCACATTCAAAATCCCAACCCTAACCCAACCCCATCCCTAACCCAACCCCATCCCTAACCCAACCCATCCCTAACCCTCACATTCAAAATCCCAACCCTAACCCAATCCCATCCCTAACCCAACCCCAACCCTAACCCTCACATTCAAAATCCCAACCCTAACCCAACCCCATCCCTAACCCAAACCCATCCCTAACCCAACCCCATCCCTAACCCAACCCATCCCTAACCCAACCCCATCCCTAACCCAACCCCATCCCTAACCCAACCCCATCCCTAACCCAACCCCAACCCTAACCCTCACATTCAAAATCCCAACCCTAACCCAACCCCATCCCTAACCCTCACATTCAAAATCCCACCCAAACCCTAACATAATCTTTCTTTTATTCTTTTTTTAAATACGTATTTCTTTTTTTTTTTTTTCCTCTTCCTCCAATTCTGTCTTTCAAGGCTTTCAAGTTTGAAGAAGTAGAAATGGGAAGAAAGAATTTTCCAGCATTTTCTTCCTCGAACTTTCTTGATATTGCTTAAATCAAGCGTCATTAAATAAAGAACATTGTTCATTGCTTTAGAATCCAAAGAGTCTCCAAGAGGAACCCCACAGGTAGAGTCTCCAAAATAAAACCAACTTTCCAAGTTCCCAAGGTATAACCACATTCCTGTTGAGCCTCCAAGATAGGTATCACATTCCGAGTCATCAAAACAAAACCCCCATTCCGAGTCTCCAAAAATATAACCATCTTTCCAAGTCCCCAAGGTAGAACCACAATTTTCAGAAATATTGGGGGTTTCCGTGATAAGTCTCACATAGTATAACTGCGGACCATCAGGGAAAACTTCCCTTTCCCAATTTTTTAGGGTTTCTATGATGTGTCTCACATAGTATAACTGCGGACCATCAGGGAGAACTCTCCTTGCCCAATTTTTTAGGGTTTCTATGATGTGTCTCACATAGTATAACTGCGGACCATCAGGGAGAACTCTCCTTGCCCAATTTTTTAGGGTTTCTATGATGTGTCTCACATAGTATAACTGCGGACCATCAGGGAGAATTCCCATTTCACAATTTTTTAGGGTTTCTATGATGTGTCTCACATAGTACAACTGCGGACCATCAGGGAGAACTCCCCTTTCCCAATTTTCAGAAATTTGTGGGTCTCCAATGTATGACTTGTATTCTGGCTCATCAAGGTAGAACTTGTTCAGTGGGTTTTGTTTTGATAACTCACAACAAGTATCATCATGGTAAAACTCTTTTTCAGGATTTTGTGGATCTCCAAGGTATAACTCTTTGGCTGGGTCATCAAGGTAGAACTCGTTCTGGGGGTCTTGGTTGTTCAAAATGTCTTCAAACAAAAAAATAACTTCATCCCAAGTTGTGTTAAAAGCAGAATTTTCATTTCGTATCTCAGATACAATTTCCTGTGAAAGAAAATAACAATGTATTAATTTAATACAATATTTTTATTTGTATAAATCAAGCTCTATGAATATTAAAATAAACTTTGTTAACTCTTACACGAGTCTCATCTAAAAAAAAAAAAAATTAAATAAATAATTAAATTAATAATTAATTAAATAAATAAATAAATAAATAAATAAACAAACTTACCTCCATTGATAAGAGGTTCGAGTCCAGTTCATCAATCTGAAGGTTGAGTTCTACACAGGTAGTAGGACTCCAAGGAATAGCAAAGTTATCCCATTCCATTTCGGCATAGTAGTCCATTCTCAAGTGAAGCAGAAAGCGTGTTTGAAAAAGCCTGTGTGGTCGGTGCCTTTTATAAGGACTGGGTGTGTCATTTCCTGTGGAAATTCCCTGGGCGTGTCTTAACTGGAAATGATGTGATGGGAATTCCCTGAAAATGATGTAATGTATTACCTGGAAATGATACAATGCTAAAGAGTTTATAAAGTGGGTGGGGCTTAGCGAAAGTGGGTGGGGCATAGCAAAAGTGGGCGGGGCTTAGCAAAAAAGTGGGCGGGGCTTATCAAAAGTGAGCGGGGCTTTGCAAAAAGTGGGCGGGGCTTAACAAAAGGGGGCGGGTTTACCAAAAAGTGGACGGAGCTTAACAAAAGGTGGACAGAGCCTACCAAAAAGTGTGTGGCACTGGATGCGCTCAAACAAGAACATTGAGGGAGGTTTACCATTTTATCTTAGCTCAGTTAAAATATCTTAATAAAGAACCAAACTCAAACATATTTTTTGTTAATATATTAGATGGTGAAGAGAGTGGCAAGAGAATTAAATTATTTCCCACGCATAAACAAATATTTGTAGGGTCGTTGTTTGAGTGGGCCAAAGATGATTCACCAGATGATATTAAGAGTAAAAGGTTAAAAGGTCCATAAGGTCAGAAGGATCACAGGTTCACACAGAAGGACCATTGTTTAAGTGGTCTAATGAATAAGGATAACATGTCAAAAGGTTAGAAGGTTCGTAAAGAACAGGGTGAGAGAAATAGAGGTGTTTAGGGGCAATGAGGGAGGGGAAAAATTAACATGTAAGTCAATGGGAAAAATGAGAGTGTCCCAGAAGCAACATATATACACTACTGAGAGGATTGTTCATAAAGTAGATGGGAGGGTTTTCCAGACGGTCTTTTCGGAGAGACATCGTAAGAGTGTGAGATTTGTCAGGATTGAAAGACATGTTCCACTTGTTTGACCAGCCTGTGATTTTGTCCAGGTCTGCAGAGAGTGAGGCGGCTGCAGACTGCCGATCTGAGGGATGAGGAATGGAGCAGCAGAGAGTGGAGTCATCCAGTGGCAAAGTGGCAAAGAGATAGAGAGGATTTTCCAGAGAGTCGGATAGATCATTGATGAAGACCAGAAAAAGAACAGGGCCCAGAACACTGCCTTGGGGAACTCCAGCCTGAACAGGAAGGGGAGCTGAGAGAAATCCATTCAGGGCCACACGTTGACTACGACCAGAGAGGAGGTTCGCAAGCCATTTTTCACAAGACGTTTTACCTAAATGAAGCAATAATCTGTTATCTTCAAGCAAACAGCTCATATTATTTCCCGGAACTAATGAATGTCACTGGAAAGCTATTCTCAATTTCTATAATATTGTTGTGTGACTGCCCTGTGTGTGCCCTGTGTGGGTGACACAGATGACCAAACGAGCTGAACACTCTGAGGCGTTTAATTCAATGGCAAACCTTCGTTACACGCTAGGGAAGCAGTTGGGGGAGAAGCCGGAAGCGCTTACCTGTGCGAGTCCACCCGACGTCCTTGACCCTGCAATAAATCAACTCAAACCGACACGGAATTAAAATGTACAAAAATACTGGATTTATTAAAGAAAATGCTGGTCACAAAATAATGCACGATAAAACGATATTCCTAATTGGAGCGCCCCCGCACACACCCGAATACAGACAAAGGGAAATTTAACTGGAAAATAACTATGTGTAGTTTGTGGCACTTAGCTCAAATCGGCTCTTGATCTCGTCAGAAATCGTCAAAACCCCATCGCGTCCTTGGCGGGAAACTGCGCTCGTTGGCGCGAACTAGGCCTGGCGCATGCTCCGCTCACTCCTGGCTTCGTGCGCGAAGCAAACATGCCGTACCCGTCCACTCGTCGTTCTTGCTTGGGAAACCGCAGTTCTCGGTCTGCAGTTCTTCCTCCTCACGATCACGATGAAGATGTCGGAACACGACCGTTTGTGATGAATCTTCCTTGTGCAAGAGCAATAGCGACCATTCGCTATGGGATCCAGAACGAGAAGAAGAGAAAATGTCCGCCGTTCCAATTATTTTGTCCTTGAGGCTCTGACGTCATCCCACGACATCTCCGTATCCGCTCCAATCAGTGAGTCCCATCTTACCAGTCCTTGTGCCAATCAGATCCCGGACCAATCACTGGTCTTCAAGGCGAGGCCTCACGAACCTGCCTGTGCCTGTGTGCTCACCAAGTCGGTGTTATCAGCGGTAGTGCTTGATGTCTTGTTTCCAGTTGGTTTTTATTTAGTGTGGTTAATGGCTGATTTCTTATTAGGTGGGTGTAGTGCGGTGTCATAAGGAACACAGGAAAATATTACAGAGGCAATTACAAACAGGGGATGAATTTACCCATAATCCCTATCTAATTAACAAACGCCACCCCTCTCATGGGGACGATGATACAAGCTCTTCCACGACATACAGTCGACACAAATTTCCGACTTATTACATGGGGTTTCTTCTTCTTCATGACAGTCGGAGCACACTAATCTATACATTCTACCTGGACGAAGGTATCACTGTCTACCCCCTACAAACGTAACAATATTCTTTCCAGGAACCAACAAAGTGAAATCATCTACCCACATACAATAATAATTAACTATTGTCTACATTTTCAATATTATCGTACCATATATAATCAATATATGTCTACATTAAAACAATATTAACAACATGGTGACCTATGGATGGCAACAGGAACAGGGGAATCAATGGTGAAGAATCACTTCAAAAAATTCTACTAGCTGGATCCGGATCCGGATCTTCACCAAAATTGAATCGATTCTTCCTTGTCACACACACAACCTGCCCAACAAGTTTCATACAAATCTATCCACAACCTTTTGAGATATCCTGCTATGTATCGTTTTTGGCCCTATCTCCCAATGGTGAAGAATCACTTGAAAAATTAAATAATTCTAATTTCCGAATCCATATTCAGATCTTCACCAAAATCGAATCGAATCGTCCTTGTCAGACACCCAGCCGGTCCACCACCCCTTCCTGAGCAATCGATCCAGGAATTTTTATTTTTGGTGCGAAGAAAATCCTCATTTTTTAATGACGGAATTGGATATCATCCTCCTCATGTCATGATATGGGCAGCAACTTCAGAAGATCACTTGATTGGGCCATATTTTTTAGATACAAGTGTCAATCACACTGCTTATTTGAACATGCTTCAGACGTGGTTTGTTCCACAACTGCGTGAGAGAGATCTCGAGGCAACAGCTATCCTGCAACAAGATGGTGCACCAGCACATTATGCTCTTGCAGTTAGAGAATATCTCGACGACAAATTCAGTGGACGCTGGATAGACGTGGATCTTAGATAGTGTGGCCTCCTCAAAGTTTGGACTTAACAACAAGTGACAACTCGCTTTGGGGCATTGTACAACAACAACAACAACAACAACATGCATTTTAAGGCCATTTTCCCTGCTAGAGCGGGGGTTAGCCTTGCGGTCCCCATGACAATCTTCTCCATTTTGCCCCATTTTCTGCATCTCTCCTTGTTAACCCCCTTGCCCACATTTCTTCTTCGACCATCTTTAGCCAAGTCTTTCTCGGTCTTCCCCGTCCTCTACTTCCTTCTACATTCATTTCCATCACTCTTCTCAACCAGTCACTTTCATCCTTCCTCAACACATGACCAAACCATCTCAACCTCTTCCTCTTCACAGATGCTTTGTGAAAAAGGAAATTTATCATCTCGACCTAACAACAGTTGAAGACCTCAAAACAGCTGCCAGGTACTGCTTTTATGACCTCCAACCCCCAACATGGAAGATGTGCTGGCGAAGGTTTCAGGCAGTAACAAAAATGTGTGCATCGATGTAAGTGTGTATCGCATAGCCCCACCTGCTGGAACCTGGTATTATGTACCAATATTTGAAATGAAAACCATATATATCACAGAAGTGGACAGACGGGTTATTTGCTTGTTACAGTGCCTTCAGAAAGTAATCACACCCCTTGACTTTTTCACATTTTGTTGCGTTACAGCCTCAATTAGAAAATTGATGAAATTGAGATAATTTGTCACTGATATACACAAAATACCAAATAATAAATGTCAAAGAGGAATTTTGTTTTTAGAAAATTTTACAAAATAATTGAAATTTAAATACAGAAATATCGAATTTACCGAAGTATTCAACCCCAGGAGTCAATACTTTGTAGAAGAGCCTTTGGCAGCGATTACAACATCGAGTCTTCTTGGGTGTCTGTATCAGCTTTGCACATATGAATTTGGGGAATTTCTCCCATTCTTCCTTGCAAAATTGCTCAAACTCTATCAAATTGGATGGGGAGCGTCGGTGAACAGCAATCTTCACGTCTTTCCACAGATTCTCAATGGGATTCAAGTTTGGGCTTTCGCTGGGCCACTCCAGGACTTCTACATTCTTGTTCTGAAGCCATTCCAGTGTTTCTTTGGCTGTGTACTTGGGGTTATTGTCTTGTTGGAATGTAAATCTTCACCACAGTCAAATATCTTTTGCACTCTGAAGCAGGTTTTCCTCTAGGATTTATCTGTATTTGGCTCCATTCATTGTTTCCTCTATCCTGGCATTGGCTTAGTGGTCAGGGTGCCGGCTTGGGATCCTAGGATCCTGGGTTCGAATCCCGGTCGATCGCTGAATTAACGCCAGGGGGGTTGACTCAGCCTGTCATCCTTCCGAGGTCGGCAAATTGAGTACCAGCTTGCTGGGATGAATGATCACGGTGTGTACCCCGATTCAGAATAGGCACACTGTATCCCTGCACATCGTAAGAGCGTGACCAAGGGTTGGCGTCAGGAAGGGCATCCGGCCATAAAAACATTGCCTCAAACAGGGAACCATGATTATCATGGGGCCCGCAAGGCTAACCCCCGCTCTAGCGGGGGGAAAAGGCCTTAAAACGATCATTCATTCATTGTTCCCTCTATCCTTACAAGTCTTCCAGTCCCTGCTGCTAAAAAGCATCCCCATAGCATGATGCTGCCATCACCATTCTTCACAGTAAGAATGGTGTTAGATGGGTGATGAGCTGTGCTTGGTTTCCATCAAATGCAGTGCTTTGCATTCAGGCCAGAGTTCAATTTTCATCTCATCCGACCAGAGAATCTTTTGCCTCATTCTCTCAGTCTTCGACGTGTTTTTTTTTGCAAACGCCAGGTGTGCTGTCATGTGCCTTTTTCTCAGAAGTGGCTTCTGTCTAGCCACTTTTCCATAAAGCCTAGATTTGAGAAGTACTGCAGAGACTGTTGCCCTTCCGGCAGGTTCTCCCATCTCAGCCAAGGAACTCTGTAGTTCTGTCAGAGTGTTCATTGGGTTCTTGGTCACCTCCCTGACCAAGGTCCTTCTTGCCCGGTTGCTCAGTTTGGTCAAACGGCCAGCTCTTAAAAGATCTAGGTAGTTCCATATTATTTAAAATTTCCACAGTGAGCGCTATCCCTAATGATGGAGCTCACTGTGCTCTTGGGAATTTTCAACACCCTATAAATTGTTTTATACCCTTCACCAGATCTATGCATCCTCATAATTATATCTTGGAATTCTAAAGACAGTTCCTTGGACTTCATGCAGGAGTTTATGCTCTGACGCGCACTGTCAACTGTGGGACCTTATATAGAAAGGTGTGTTTCTTTCTAAATCATGTCCAATCAATTGCATTAGCCACAGGTGGACTCCAATCAAGTTGTAGAGACATCTCAAGGATGATCAAAGGAAATAATTGGATGCACCCGAGCCCAATTTAGAGTGTTTTAAGGTGTTGAATACTTATTGACACACGACATTTCAGCTTTTAATTTGTAAAGAATTCTAAAAAAACAAATTTCCACTTTGACCTTACGGGGTATTATGTGTAGATCAGTGACAAAAAAAGTTAATTTAATCCATTTTAAATTCACGCTGTGACACAACAAGATGTGAAAACGTCAAGGGGTGTGAATACTTTTGGAAGGCACTGTAATTTTAAGAAAAAAGGGCCTAAAGGAATTCCTCTTTAAATTGTCATTTTATCCCCCAAAAATACCTTTGACCTTGATTCTCTGTCATCAACATCATCATCATCATCATCATCGTTTCGTATGCAGCCTATGACTGCTGCTTGAATAATTGCCTGGAGCGTGTCTGTGCAGCTGATGCAGTGCCCCTGTTCCCAGTAAGTTGGTACTCATTCTGCGGACTTTGGAATGATGACAAGGTGAATCAACCCACATGGTGTTATTTAACGGCATGACAGGGGCTCAAACTCAAGACGCTTATATCTTAGGCCAGCTACCTTAACCGTCAAGCCAACACAAGCCTTTGACCCACTGTGACAAATACAGAGTTGGCATTTAATATGGAATATTTTTTTTGTGGGGGTGAACTTACTTTTCAAGATGACTTAGAACCAAAAGTTCATTGGAATTATGTTGAAATTATTCTAGATTTTGTTAATGTGACCTTTAAAAGAAACAAAAACCACATTTGACATTTCGAAACAAATAAATTGATCCTTGAAAGTGATGTTAACTGATATCGAACTCAATTCATGGACAGTACTGTGTTAAACTTCTGTACGTTTTCCAGAAGTATCTCTTTATTTTGCACATTAGCCAAATTTTTTTTTAACAAAAACAAAAGTTAAATTACGACTGGGATTACCGACAGTAAAATTACAGTTCAGTACTTCATGTAACCCCCACGAGCATTCAGGAGAGCACGTACACGTTGAGGCATGCTGTTCACGAGATTTGCCAAGGTTTGGACAGGAATCGCTTGCCATGCAGTGACAATAGCCTGCTGCAATTCACGCACAGTGGCAGGCTGCTGGTCCAAGTGGTCGATTTGATGCGTTAATTCTGCCCACAGGTTCTCTATCGGATTCATAGCCGGGGACATGGCAGGCCACTCCATATGCTCTACACCACGGTCAGCAAGAAAGTGTTGGATCATGCGAGCACGATGAGGCTGTGCATTGTCATCTTGGAAGACAAAGTTTCCTCGAAAGGCTGCACGAGCAAATGGAAGCAATATTTCTTCCAGAATGGCCCTGTACTTGAACTGGTTCAGGTTTCCATTCAGAACAACCAGGTCAGTTTTGCCCCCTGCATGAACAGCAGCCCAAAGGGTCACCCCACCACCTCCAGCTTGGACTCTTGGCACTATACAATCTTTGTTGTAGGCTTCATGCACTTGTCTGCGCACTCGGACGCAGCCATCTTGATGATAGACCAGAAATCTAGACTCGTCACTGAAGATCACATGATTCCAGTGTCCTGGCTGCCATTGACGGTGCTCTCTGGCCCACTACAATCGGCGCTGGCAGTGTTGTCTGGTCAGGCGTGGCTTTCTCAGGGGACACCTGGCACGATAGCCTGCTTAAACCAGTCGTTGGTTGACTAGCCTTCTGGATACAGGCACATTTGTCAGGTGCTGCCACTCAGCCCTAAGCCGATTAGCTGACTTGGTACGGCCATTGCAGACTAACCGGTGCAGCTGGTGATCATCCCTCCTTGTGGTTCTGCGGTGACGTCCTGGCCTCGGTATTGGAGTAGGGACACCCCTCTGAGCATTTCGTTTCAGGATCTTTGACACCTGACCTTGAGTGATGCCATACTGCCGAGCAATAGCACGCTCTTTCATGCTGTAATTTCGTAAAGCCACCACTCCATGACAAACAGCATTGTCCAGTTGACGGACCATCTCCAGAGGAAGCGGCAATAACTTTTGGAGACGTGCAGCAGTTGTTTTCCACTAATACAGAACGCAACAACCCTTGTATACCCGACTGTGAAGCCAATCGTCAAATGCACCTGTCCGTACATTTTGCCACGCCACCTGTGATATAATCCTGTTGTTGACTTCTTGCTGTGACAGACAATCAGTGACATTGTTCTTTTAACAAATAAATCACCAAAGTGTAAAAGAAACTCACCAGATTGATATACCGAGTTGAGAAAGTAAACCCAAGTCAAGAAAAAAAAAATATTCCATATTAAATGCCAAGTCTGTAAGAATAAAACCACTTCAAAGATAAATGACTAAGACCAAGAGGGGAGAACATTACAAAGTATAAAACGATTACAGGTAACAGAGTAAAAATATTTTTTTATGAGATTTAATAAAAACAGATCAGCATATAATCCATGCTCCATATTGTTTAACATAATCAGTTAGATTTAAAAGTAAAGTATGTGTAGATAAATTAGTTCTAAAACCAGACTTAAATTAACATAAATTATTTGACACCAAATTGCGAAGTAACTGGTCATAAATTACTCTTTCTAGAATCTTTGAACAAGAACTAAGTACAGACATAGGTCTGCAATTATAATAATAAAAAACCACGATAAATGAAACAAGCATTCTGAGTATTGCGCTGCAATACATGTCCCCTACCGGTAGTCTGTCGTCCGGAATACTGTTGGGGAAATTACCAAAGTTCAAAGTGCCATAACTTTGTCAAAAATGATCGAAACGTCGTGAAGTTCGAACTTAATCTGTAACTTATCATGAGGAAACCATGTACCAAGATTGAAATCATTAGCATTAAGAGTTTAGAAAAAAAAGTCTGGAAAACTGTTCTTTGCGTGACGGACTGACAGACTGACAGACGGAGGGACGGAGTGCAAACCGATAGTACCCTCCGGTGTACACCGGTAGGGGACTAATAAAACAACCACAATTTTTTGTTATGCAACTTGCCAAAAATACATGCATGTAACTACATGCAACTTTCACCTTTCCATAAATACATACAACTTGCCAAAAATATTTGCATGCAACTACATGCAACTAGCCATGAATACATGCAACTTGCAAAAAATACATACATGCAACTACATGCAACTTGCAAAAAATACATGCATGCAACTACATGCAACTTGCAACCTGCCATAAATACATGCATCTTGCCAAAAATACATGCATGCAACTACATGCAAATTGCCATAAATACATGCAACTTGCCAAAAATGTATGCAACTTGCCATAAATGCATGCATGCAACTACATGCAACTTGCAACCTGCCATAAATACATGCATCTTTCCAAAAATACATGTATGCAATAAATGCAATTTACAACAAATCCATGCAACGTGCCCAAAAACTGCTTCAGCAGCACTGCCGCTCTGCAAAGAGAGTTTCGAAAAGCTCTGCAAAACCGCCACTCTCATGCCTTTCGTCATGTATGCACTTGGGATGGTGGGGCTGGGCTAAGGATGAGCAGGAAGACCAGAAGACGGGAGGAGAAGAGAGGTAAAATAACTGGAAGGCCACCATACTACCTGTGGTAAGAAAGAGGAAAAGTTTCCTGCTGAGAGTGCCAATAAGCGAAAAGGCGTTGGTATCAAGCACAATTAGAGAAGCAAGATAGGAAGCAGCTGCAGTAGCCCTGCTGTAGCAGCACTTCAGCAGAAGGCCTTGTATATTGACCTTAGTGATTTGTGAATGGCTCAGATTGGACTTGGCTTTGCATGGAATACCAAGGTGTGACTATGCAGGCTTTGAGACCAGCTTTGTTGATATGGTCTGTACGTCTTGTGCTTTAGTCTGTGGGGGATGGGATAAATATGGAATGCTTCAAGGACATCGGGTTTTCTCCAAATACTTCCTCAGACCCCAATTTTTCTATTGCCATGAACAAACTTTGGTACATCATGGGTGATGAAGGTTGTGGTCAAGTTTCATCGAAATAGTGTGTGTAGTTTCAGAGAGGAAAGCAAATACCTATTTTGGGGGTCAAACCCTGGATCCACTTTGACCCTGTTAAACCCCCTTACACCCCAATTTTTTCAATGCCGTGAACAAACTTTAGTCACAACAGAACAAATATCAATTGTGCCACGTTTGGTCAAAATCCCATTAGCGGTTGTGGAGAATAAGTTGCAAGTATTTACAGACTGACGGACGGACGGAAGGACAGACGAAGCGCAATCGCATAAGCTCCCCGGAACCAGGTGTCCAGGTGAGCTAAAAAAGAAAGCTTGAGAAGATCGATCGATTTATGCTTTGCCTGAAAGCATGTCTTTGGCTGCTTGACAAAGGTGAAACTAGGCGGTTTACCATTGCCTTCCCAGCAGTTAGTCATGGCAGGAATTTGTAAATATTTGTTCAGGATACCGGTGATAACTCGCCGACTCTTGGTGATTTCGCACCAGACATGACGAAAACAGCTAAAAAACAAGAAAAAGAGCAATCAGAGATTGCAAACCCTCGCCAGGATGTATTTTCAGTGGTTTTTAAGGCTTTTGTGTGAAAAAAAATATGGTGGCCGAACCACGTGACCGATAACGTCATCATTTTTTTTTTCTAAAATAATTTATTCCTAGATTATGCTCAAGAAATTTCATCTTGATCTGATGAAGTTTTGTACATGTCAATTTTTTCTATTCAGCACTTTCGGAGATATAGAGGTGCAAAGTTTTTCGTTTTTTCAAAGATGGCGGTCGAACCACGTGACCGATGACGTCATTATTTTTAGCTGCGACCAGCAGCTCTATGAGAGGACCACGTTGTTGTTCTTGTTGTTGGGGTGCCTTTTTGAATACCGCATGCGCATACACTCGGACGTGCGTTGGTATGAGGTAAGAACATCGCGGACTAAAATCACGATTGACAAGACCAGAACTGAAAGACAAAAAGACGCTAGTGCATGCGTATAATTTAATGACTGGTCGAATTTGGTAGCGCATATTGCAACGGATATCCTCATGATTCTACACGTCGCAGCTGGTGACCACACAGTGGTCATTTTTCTCTTGTTTTTCTCCACCAGTTTATGCTGACATGGCGCTCAAGAAATTTCATCTTGATCGGATGAAGTTTTGTACTTGTCGAATTATGACATCATAATGGAGGCACCTATGACATCATCATTAACATATTTTGTTCCCCAAGGAGAGTTCTTTACAATGAGCCATGTCTCAATTTTTTCTATTCAGCACTTTTGGAGATATAGGTGCAAATCTTTTCGGGTTTTCCAAGATGGCGGCCGAACCACGTGACCTATGACGTCATAATTATCATTAAAAAATTCTACAGGTGGAGTTGCATCTATGGTGAAAATTTCCTGTCAATCGGACCAACGGTTGCAGAGAAAATCATATTTATTCTAGCATATCATATTCATATTTATTCTAGAATCATATTTATTCTAGAAAATCATATTTAATATGTCCGCTACCTGTGCGGACAAACAGACAAACAGACAAACAAACAAAGGGACTCAAATGCAATACCCTCTCCTCTGGTGAGGGTAAAATTACAAAAAAAAAGATTTCAGGCGAACTTGCCCTTCTGACCAAGCGGTTGGTGCGGAACGGATGGCTTGGCAAGCGATAGCAAGTCGCTTGCCAACGGAACACATCCCTGGTCTCTTCGGGAAAACCTAGGAAACAAGACGAGGATTCAACCAAATGGCGCACATTGCAGGGGAATCTCCCCATGTTGGAGGTCTCCCACTGAAATTGCCATTACTTTTGTCAATCTAACCCCGAATTAGATGAGAAAGTTCTGACGGGCCCAGAGGGATTGGTGTTTCAAAATCCGATCTGAATGAATGTTTCAGTTGCCTCCGATGCCCACGTGACCAGGAATCCAGCACAGGTGAAGGACCGCTTGATATTGACCCATGAGGCTGTCCCACCAGTTGGCGATGCAACATGTAGGACCTTAAGACCCAAGCCGAATCAATTTATCGTACCTCGTCTCAATTTTCATTTTCTCCACCCTCTCCCTCTCCAGTCTCCCTTCGCAGTTCGCTTGCGTACGTTATAATTTATAAATAGATTGCAGATAGCACCTAATACGCCAATAAAATCAAATAAAACATCGAGAACATAAAACAACGAGCCATATTGTAAATTGTGATTGGTTTAAATAACATTATTTCACCATTATATCAAAATTAAATCTGTCTCAGAAAGGGTAAGAAGGAGAATTATATCAACCGCGCTTCTAAATTAGTGATATATATACTTCAACCGAGCTGTAGCTGAATTCTCATTCTCTCAGATTGTAACTTAAAATTTACCATCGATCAACAATCTAATAACAAAGTTTATATTAAATATATGAAATTTATTTCATAAGAAGGACACAATAATTAATAAAGCGTTATTAAACGATTCGAGCAGCGCTTTACATGTTATACACCGCTACTTAAACCACAACTGTGACAAACGTATCTCATCACTATTGTGGAAATAAAATAGCATATAAATCTCATGTTTAATCAATTGCATATAAATATTCAAGGCGAAATTGTAAAAAGTAATTTAAACACTACTTTTTGGAACGATCGTCGTTCGACGAGATCCTCATTGAAGCACCCGCCTAGTGGGCGTGGCTTGTGCGTGATTGGCAGGTTACGATATGACAGTTTCACGCTGCTTTGTGTGGTGCTTGTGGATGTTATTATGATGTCCGGTGTATAGTAGGGCGGTTAGGAAATGGTCGGCGCAGTCCATAGAAACCGCTGCTTGGATCCGGACATTTCGCGGAGGCACCGGGGCTGCATGGTGACCGCTGGGTGCCACAGACCGCTCGACCACGTGTAGCCATCCAGTGGCTTGGAGGGTTGTGCCTGTGGCGCTGTGCGGCAGGTGCGAATCCTGGAGCTTGGTAAGGGGTCGTGCAGACGGTGTTCGCGGCTTTTGGTGGGGGTGGTTCAGTCAGTAACTAGTAAGGTAGAACCGTTGAGATTTCGGGAGCAGATAGCATCAAATATTTAGGGTTTGGTTAGGGTCTCTGGTCTGGGACGTGTGTGCCAGCGAATGGGGTCTATGCCCTACGGTCCCGGACGTGGGGTTTTGGGTCGAAGCACTCTCGACCGCCTAGGCCTTGGGCTTAGCGATCGGTTTCGAGCTTGGCAATTTGTTACGCCCTCAGGTGCTGTGACGGTGAATGTTGAATTGGAAGAGCATGTGTAGTTCGAGGAGTTGAGCCACATTGAGGATCTTGCACAACCACAAGGCGATCCTTCATGGTGGTGGATGAACCGACGTTGCTCGGTTTTCACATGTCAATGGCAGGTGCGAGTTGCTGATTCCTGGGATCGTCAGGAAAGCCTTTTGGTGTTTGAAGGGTTTTGGAAAAGTTTGTGCAAAGTTTCCATGAGAAACTCGTTCTGGTCAATGATTGATGTCCTTTATTATAACGATCTCGCTATAAGTATAAATGAATTGTACTGAATCCTGAGATTTCTCCCAATATGGGTTTTCCATTTTCCCAATGGAATCCTCTCTCGTCTCCTCTTTCAGCAGATGCCAGGGTGCTCTTGAGCGGTGTCTTTGGCCCAAATCTGTTGTTTGGTGACTTGAATGAACAATCCAATTCTCTGGGCAACTGTCATTCCAGATAACTGCGTGTACATGGTGCAACTGCACAATTCCACTTCCTGCCATCAGCAGCAGCTTCCCTCTCTGCTGAGCTGGAAAGAATCACATGGTGCTCGAACACTTGAAATGCGTCTCACACTCTCACCCTGTCACTCCGGCAAGGATCTTGTAAATAACCCACCTGTGTTTTTTTTCTGAGAGATGTTCAGTCCCTTGAACTTCTAGGCCTCACCATCAGCCATGACTTCTCTTGGACTGACAATATTGCAGAGCTGGCCTCCACACCAAGCCACAGACTGGCATCCTCGCCTTCCTCTGAATGCTACAACTTGGAAGGCATTTGAATGAATGATCGTTTTAAGGTCATTTTTCCACACTGGAGCGGGGGTTAGCCTTGCGGGCCCCATGACAATCATGGTTCCCTGTTTGAGGCAATGTTTTATGACCGGATGCCCTTCCTGACGCCACTACTTATGGGCAAGACCCCCGCAATTCCACCGGGATCATTCATCTCAGCAAGCTGGTACTCAATTTGCCGACCTCGGAAGGATGACGGGCTGAGTCAACCCCCCTGGCGTTAATTCGGCGATCGACCGGGATTCAAACTCAGGATCCTAGGATCCCAAGCCGGCACCCTAACCGCTACGCCAACACCAGGCTCTTGGAAGGCATTTTTGTTTTTAGTTAATTTGAGTACTGCTCTTTCATATGGACATGTGGCTCCTCTTCACACCTGCCATTCCTAGATGCTTCAATGGAATCCAACGTCCTCAACATGAATGACCTCTCCCACAACAGCAGCAAGCCTGGTTGTTGGCTTAACGGATAAGGTGGCTCGCTGAAGATCTTATGGACTTGAATTCAAGCCCAAGTCGTGCCGTTGAAATAACACCAGGTGGGTTGACTCAGCCTGTCATTCTTCCGGGGTCAGCCAAATGAGTACTTACCAGCTTACTGGTAGCAGGGGCACCATCAATGGCACAGCCGCGCTTCCAGAAAATGATTCAACCAGCAGCGACAGGCTGCATACAAAACAACAACAACAGCAGCAGTACAGTGCTTGCTGCTCTCCCCCTTGCAGACAGGTTGGTGGTCTCCGTTTCCCTTTGTCCCTTCCTAGCCCCTCGAGTTCGAATGTATTCTTCCAACGATCCCTTGTGAAACTACCAACATCTAGGCTCACTGCTCACCTGCACTGCTTTGTTTCACTTTTTACTCACACATTTCCCTCCAGGTCTTCAGGTTTGGCAGAACACCTTCTTTTTTTTTTCTTTTTTTTTCTTTAAAAAAAAAAAAAAATACTGAATCGAGGCTCATGAAAGAGCTGACAACCGCGAGGGAAAGACAGCACAGGGGGACCGCGAGGGAAAGACAGCACAGGGGGACCGTGAGGGAAAGACAGCACAGGGGGACCGTGAGGGAAAGACAGCACAGGGGGACCGTGAGGGAAAGACAGCACAGGGGGACCGCGAGGGAAAGACAGTACAGGGGGACCACGAGGGAAAGACAGCACAGAGGGACCGCGAGGGAAAGACAGCACAGGGGGACCGTGAGGGAAAGACAGCACAGGGGGACCGTGAGGGAAAGACAGCACAGGGGGACCGTGAGGGAAAGACAGCACAGGGGGACCGCGAGGGAAAGACAGTACAGGGGGACCACGAGGGAAAGACAGCACAGAGGGACCGCGAGGGAAAGACAGCACAGAGGGACCGCGAGGGAAAGACAGTACAGGGGGACCACGAGGGAAAGACAGCACAGGGGGACCACGAGGGAAAGACAGTACAGGGGGACCACGAGGGAAAGACAGCACAGGGGGACCGCGAGGGAAAGACAGCACAGGGGCCCACGAGGGAAAGACAGCACAGGGGGACCACGAGGGAAAGACAGCACAGGGGGACCACGAGGGAAAGACAGCACAGGGGGACCGCGAGGGAAAGACAGCACAGGGGGACCACGAGGGAAAGACAGCACAGGGGGACCACGAGGGAAAGACAGCACAGGGGGACCGTGAGGGAAAGACAGTACAGGGGGACCACGAGGGAAAGACAGTACAGGGGGACCACGAGGGAAAGACAGCACAGAGGGACCGCGAGGGAAAGACAGCACAGGGGGACCGTGAGGGAAAGACAGCACAGAGGGACCGCGAGGGAAAGACAGCACAGGGGGACCACGAGGGAAAGACAGCACAGAGGGACCGCGAGGGAAAGACAGTACAGGGGGACCGCGAGGGAAAGACAGCACAGAGGGACCGCGAGGGAAAGACAGCACAGGGGGACCGCGAGGGAAAGACAGCACAGGGGGACCGTGAGGGAAAGACAGCACAGGGGGACCGTGAGGGAAAGACAGCACAGGGGGACCGTGAGGGAAAGACAGCACATGGGGACCGCGAGGGAAAGACAGTACAGGGGGACCGTGAGGGAAAGACAGCACAGGGGGACCGCGAGGGAAAGACAGCACAGGGGGACCGCGAGGGAAAGACAGCACAGGGGGACCGTGAGGGAAAGACAGCACAGGGGGACCGTGAGGGAAAGACAGCACAGGGGGACCGCGAGGGAAAGACAGCACAGGGGGACCGCGAGGGAAAGACAGCACAGGGGGACCGCGAGGGAAAGACAGCACAGGGGGACCGCGAGGGAAAGACAGCACAGGGGGACCGCGAGGGAAAGACAGCACAGGGGGACCGCGAGGGAAAGACAGCACAGGGGGACCGCGAGGGAAAGACAGCACAGGGGGACCGCGAGGGAAAGACAGCACAGGGGGACCGCGAGGGAAAGACAGCACAGGGGGACCGTGAGGGAAAGACAGCACAGGGGGACCGCGAGGCAAAGACAGCACAGGGGGACCGCGAGGGAAAGACAGCACAGGGGGACCGCGAGGGAAAGACAGCACAGGGGGACCGCGAGGGAAAGACAGCACAGGGGGACCACGAGGGAAGGACACCACACGGGGACCGTGAGGGACCTCCACTTCAGGGCATCTTCCATGCTTGCCCTCCAGTCCCCAACCCCCTATACACCTCTCTGTCTTATGTGCCCATTGCTATGTTTCCTTCCCTCTTCTCTCCTCTCTTATTCATTCATCTCCTCGTTATGTTCACTTGTCATCTCATTTCCCCACAATCGCTGTGTTTCCCATCAGTCACCTCGCTTTCCCGTAAACCTCAGCTTTGTATTCAGTAATACCTCAACATTGATTAAATGGGACATTTACTTGTGGTGTATTTATTTATTTCCTCAATATATTTATTGGCCTTGCTGATGTTTGGATAATAGTTGCTGGAAATATTTAGTGTTTATTTCATATGAAATTTAAATATAATTGAATATCTTTTCGTGTGTACACTTGAGTTCTTTAATATTGGTCTCTTGACCAATGACTATGTAATGATAAATCCAACATCTTCTTCTTCTCCTTCATTTGCACGCAGCACAAGGCTGCGGGGTAGCGTCATTGGCTGAGGGCACGGCTGGGCTTCGGATGCAATGCCCTCTGCTGGTTAGGGCAGGAATTTGTGATTAGTTGAGGGTGCCGACGATAGCTTGCCTACCCTTCGTGAAGGACACCGCTGGATATTTAACGTCCACCTACTAATCCCGGCAGGCGGGATGCCCGTTTAACGTCCACCTACTAATCCCGGCAGGCGGGATGCCCGTTTAACGTCCACCTACTAATCCCGGCAGGCGGGATGCCCGTTTAACGTCATCCGAGGGACGGCACACACATTGATGAACCACCCTGCCTGTGAAACACCAGGATGACAGTTTATAGTTGGGTTTGGATTCAAATCCAGGGTTTCCAGCTTTGAGGTGAGTGTGCGTACCTCTCGGGTCTAGGCCATCCCGTTAACCCAGTCGAACGTACTCTTTCGTGTCATATTGTTGTTGCACTGTTCACGTCAGGTGTCCATTTGTTAGTTGATTATCCTGCTTGTTCTTTCATCCATCTCTTAAAAACCGACTTTTGCATAGCTAGTGGGTTGTTGGTGGCTCAAGCTTGTATCCTGTAGTTATTTACAAGGCCTGAACGGATATTGCTACAATCGATACACCACTATGTCTTTTGTATATAATCTGTTGAGCATCAGTTGCTCATTCTATCTTTGTCTTGGGCAAACTTTTGGACTCTTCCTTGTTTAAATCCAGATACCAATGAATGGAAAGTGTTGAGCTTCAATATTCGACTTGGATATATCAAATCAACATTTTGAAGGTGACTTCGTTTTTATACTCGTGTTCACACCTTGAGTAAGAAGATATACCAGAGGCATTTTGATGTCGTGGTTAAGGGAGCCATACCCCACAACGCCCAATCCACCATCACGCCCACTAACCCACACCCACCGTTTTCCCCATCCCCCTCTCCTTCCCTCACTCCTGGAGAAAGCAGGCATGGTCAAAGATGCCTGTGCCTCTGCATCGACGTGTAGTGAGGCACGCGTAGTGCGCCGATCCACGCTGGTATCTTTAATCCGGGCAAATCTGTATCACCCTGTCACTCCGATTCCTCAAATGCATCCACACAAACAACAACAACAACAACATGCATTTTAAAGGCCATTTTCCCTACTAGAGCGGGGGTTAGCCTTCAAATGCACCCACCACCTATATATTTCCATGAGAGGTTCGGTCTCTTGAAATACTGGGCTATCGGGCACGATCTCTTGCACCAACCACGTCACAAAGCTGGCCTCCAAAGACAGCCGCAAATTGAACATCCTCCGTCGTTCCAAATCATTATTTGAAAATGAGAACTACCCGCATCATCACATTTGTGTCCTGGACGAGGTGGCATTTAGTGTTCTTAACATCATTGGCATCTCCCACGTTGAAGCTAAAGCACGAGGCCTGTTGTTCTCACACCACGGGGAGTTCAGTGGTTCCTGTTTTTTTATTAATTTATTTTTAGCACCACCCCTATGGTCTATATACCTCTGCTTTCTCAGCCCTCTGCCCCTCTCCATCTCCTCCAGAATGCACACAGTCTTTTAGTAACCCCCTCCTGATTAAACTCTCAAAATCTGGGCTTATTGCACACCTCGACTCTTTTGGTCCGCTTTTCTCCCATTCATGGAACCGTCTTGCTGATGCTGAATCCAACTCTTCCTGGGCTTCAGCATGGCAGGGTAGTACCATGGCGTGCCATCCCTCATTCCTATCCACTCTCTTTTCTCCTGCATCAACCCTCCCTTACCTAACCCTCTCAGTTGGAGGTCATTGTGTTTCCTCTCCTGTTTGTTCTGTTCATTCATTCCCTTGCTTGTGGTTTCCAACTGTGACTGCACTACCCCGATGTCGGTTTGTAGCCTTTTTACCCAATGTTACCTCACTCTACCATGAGCCTCGATCTTGTTAATTCATTCTGTAAATGCCCAAGAAGGGAAAACCATTAATGTCTTGTACAGCCTGTTGAGGTGGTTCATACTTTTCACTTGAACCCTGAATTGTCTAGTAGGGAAGAGTTTTGGAGAAGATGGTTTTTTTTTTTGGTTTTTTTTTTTAAAGGAGGTTTGAGTGTAACTTATTTTTCAACATTGTCAGTAGCTGTGCTTTCAGAATACGTTATCATGCAAGAGTACCGCGGCTCGATTTGCCAACTACAGTACTTGCCCTCGAAGCACGTATACCCTGCACTCTATGCGTCGATGTAAGTGGTCTCGTTGCTATTCATGGTGTGCTTTTATTTATTTATTTTCTTATTGAGGGTTCCGGGCATTTTACGTGGAGTGCTGCACACCAGGTGTAAAGCGTGTTGGACTTTCTGACTCGGTGCTCCCTTTATATCCAGTGTTGGTAAACACAGACACGAGTTTGACAAGCACGAAGGGTGCCGTGTCGGGTTCCGTTACTCAAATAGAATTTGATTCATGCTTGTGTGAGGAGTATAATTGATCTGTCCTTGTGTAGCATTATATGTTTCCAATGAAACGAAATCTGGTAACTTTCACTCCTCCCCAAGTTACAATATTTATTTATTTTTTATTTTTTGCAGTTTCGTTTATATTGAAATCCAAAACCCTCTGCTCCTTTCTATGGTCCGATAAATTGGTGGAATGTATGAGAACCTCACTGGTAGGGAGTGGATGGAATATGAAACCATTTTTTAAAACAAACTGTTGACATGTACAACTTCATGGATTGTTACCAACACGGCCTCCACCTCGTATCCTCAACTTTATCCGCCATGCCAGAGTTTGTTGGCTGAGATTTACTCTTAGCGTTACTGTATTTTACATGCTTTTACTACCAAGGGTAATTTATTTAAACTTGGCAGATTAACAAACGTATTTTATTATAATGGTTACAATGCCACATTTACAGTGGCTCCAGTGGTGCCTACGTGCCAGGCCCACTATCCGAAAGGGCCCATAATGACCAAGATATATATATTTAAAGTGGACACATTGCGATACGTTTCAATAAAGAATATGTATATAATTTAATGCTACTTTTAAAAAAGCATACGATTTTAATTAAAAAAAAAAACATACTGCCATTTCCTGGCATGTGACGTCACCACACTGTTGGTGGCATACATTCCAGTTCCAGTATGGCAAGCTCGCGTTTAACACGTGTTCTGTTTGCACGTTTCTGGAGTAGTGCGCACTTGTCATTTATACCGTTTCTTCATTCACATTCATGAGTGATTGGAATTGCGTGACTCCAGTGTCGTGAGTAACGCTGTGATTAAATTTTCGCACTGAACAACATGAAAACGTGTTCGCGATAACACCCGGATGCCCGCTAGATTGCCTTTCCTCTCGCTCGCCTTCTTCCTCCCTCGGTTTCCGGAAACCCTCCATGTTGGCGTCATGCGTGTGGTGATGTTTCCCCTTTTGCGTGTGAACTGTGCCACTGTAATAAGTGTACCCCTTGCAATCATGACTGGAAGACGTCCGTGGAGTAGCAAGGTTGGTAGTGCGAGCAAAAGATGGAGGAAGGTCATCATTATTGAAGTCAAAATGGATGTTTTAGGATGATATGAAAGAGGTGATCGTACAGGTGATTATGAGGACCACGGAGTGATTGCTACATTCAAGGTGTATTATCTCCAAAGAACATTTGCAAACCTGGTGAAATCAACTGATCATGATCAGATGAGTGTAAAGGAATTCTGGAAGGCCTTTACAATAAAGGATGCTCTATCTAATGTTGAGTCTTACAAGGAAGTCACCTGTTCCTGTATGAATGATACGAGTATATGGGGGAAACTTTTCCCTCAATTTGTTCACGGCTTCAAGGGTTTTGGCGTGAATAATGACGTGTTGAAAGCATGATGTAACATCGTCGAAATGACCAAGATAGACTGTTGGCTTTTATGAGGTGGAGAAGGGTGATGTGGAGGAGTTTCTGGACAGGTACCAGGAGGAGCTCTCAAATGAGGACCTTCTACTACTGGAGATGGAATGCCAGGTGGATCTTAAACATTATAATTTAAATAAAATAAACCGCTAATAGTAAAAATAGGACAATAAAAATGAGGATTGAGGCAGCACTCCCATTAACCTCCGCATCTTACATTATCTCTTATGGGGAATGGGAAATTAGTTTTAATTTACACGTTTTTCATTTATATGATGATATTCAAGAACACAACTGCAGCGTCAATCAAGAGGTTGCTGTACCACGTGTATTATTATTATTTTTTCCAATGGTTCCCCAAATGGAGGAACACATTTGTTTGGCCCCAGGCTGACAAAAGGTTAATCTGGCCCTGCCAAAACCCCTCACTAACGGAGGGTTAAGGATGCCATAAAGGACACAAACAACAGGCACAAAGAACGAATGTAACATGTTAAATAAAGTGGTGTAAAAGACGACGCGTCAACGGCGGTAAACTTCTGAATTTTTTTTTCTACGACCTTTAAAATCTCTATCGTATTTCAATTTAATTTTATGCTTAAACACTGCAGATCACAAATCGCCTTTTGGCACTTTAAAAACCCTTCCGTTTAACAGTACTTGAACCAAATACTACGTCATTTTATGTCATCACGGCCAATCACATTTGCTGCGTGTAGACCCCGCCCATCTTCTTGTTTCTCATGTTCTACATCTCATGTACACCCCGCCCATTCATGCTCTTGAGGTAAGGTGTTCCATGAACTGTCGAGTTTTCATTTGCTTTTATGTACCCACAATTCCCTGCACATCAGGTTGGCATCTAGAGGTGCAATTTTAACACGTCTGATTAATGTTTAACAGGCATCTCTGTTCCATTATAATTCCCTTGATCTGTGGTTGAGTTTGGTTGTTGTGGGCTCGATGGGATTGGATAAGTGGTAATGTCGTTTTATCGGAAAATGTCCTGTACCTCACAGAAGAAATGATTCATTTATTTGCTGTTTAGGTAAGGGGTGTGTGTTTGCTTAGCAGTGTTTTCAAAATAATTCTTCCAAAATTATTCTGCCAAGTGGTATCCACCTCGATCTTTGCTGTAAGCACAGAGTAAGACTTGAACCTGTGACTTTTGAATCACAAACCAGAATTTTTCTATCACCTTTAGCTTTACTAGGGCATTGCCCGTAC
Organism: Myxine glutinosa; assembly: GCF_964187855.1. Taxonomy (NCBI): domain Eukaryota; kingdom Metazoa; phylum Chordata; class Myxini; order Myxiniformes; family Myxinidae; genus Myxine; species Myxine glutinosa. The sequence continues at coordinate 120,744,141 of NC_136270.1, read as the reverse complement.
GTGGGTGCCCGTTCCGTGGCCAAAAAAAAAAAAAAACGCTACCCGTACGCTCTACCCCGCCCGTACGCCCGTAAACAAAAAAAGCAACGCTCTTCGCTTCCGCCCTTCGCTCTGACTGAATTGGGAGAAATAATGCGCATAAGAAATCGAATTACGTACCGTAATGGCGGTCAGCTCGTAACGCGCTCAGCTCCGCTCGTCTCACATCGGCCACGCCTACGCAACAGAGCGTTCTGTGATTGGCTGCCGGAAGATAAGTCGTCACTGTCCGGAAGTTCGCAAATCGCAGTTAGGATGAATCGTTTTAATTTAATCGCAGTTTGAATTCGTTTTAAAACATAGTTTAACGGCAACATAGTTGAAAAGCCTTGCCTTGCTGCAAACAGCTGCTGCAAACAACAACAACATGGAAGGCTGCACTGTCCGGAAGTTGGCATATCGCAGTTACGATTATTTTAGTGTTAATGGCCAATTATTCAATTAGCGCCAACGTATTTTGGCTGTTTGCAATTTAATCGCAAGGAAAAGTAGAAAGAGAAGAGGGAAAAAAAGAAAAGCCTTGCATTAACGCATTAACGCTTGCATTGCATTAACGGTTCGGCACACGTGATAGCTCGCTGCTCTCTGATTGGTTGAAGCGTTTTTTGGACATAGCTCGGTAGGTACTTGTCCGATTAATTACAAACCTTGAAAAGGCACATCCTCGGGTCCCCAGCAATATACCTGGCAAGTTTCAAGTATATCGGACCCGTGGTTGTCGAGAAACAGCGGTCACAGACAAACACACAGACACACAGACACACAGACACACAGACACACAGACAGACACACAGAGATTGCTGGAATTATAGATAGATTGTTCCATGCTTTGGAGACTAGACATCCAAGGAAGTGATGTGTTGAAACCATTTTGCTACAGTTTGGGAAAGTATATCTCGATGAATGAATGAATGAATGAATGATCGTTTTAAGGCCATTTTCCCTGCTAGAGCGGGGGTTAGCCTTGTGGGCCCCATGACAATCGTGGTTCCCTGTTTTGAGGCAATGTTTTTATGGCCGGATGCCCTTCCTGATGCCAACCCTTGGTCACCTCTTAGGATGCGCAGGGATACGGTGTACCTATTCTAAACCGGGGTACACACCGTGATCATTCATCCCAGTGAGCTGGTACTCAATTTGCCGACCTCGGAAGGATGACAGGCTGAGTCAACTCCCCTGGCGTTAATTCAGCGATCGACCGGGATTCGAACCCTGGATCGTAGGACCCCAAGCCAGCACACTAACCGCTAAGCCAACACCAGGAAAGTATATCTCTATGATTTAGGAATATACTTTGTATGGTGCCCTGCTTATTATGCTGCTGAATATTTGGAAATTACAAAGTGACAAATGAGTGCTGTGCTCAAATCGTCTAATGAACACATTGCTTCAAGGTACCGGTATTTACCACCGAGTGCCAGAGATTGAGCCCTACACGAAGTGCAGGCTGCTTTATCTGCCTTTGCTCTTGTGCACCTGAATGACAACCACCTGCAGTTGGAGCAACGGCGCAGCTCGAAGTCGACTGTACTTGGGGTCTGCCCCTGTACTTTGGATCATCTTCTTGCGGAGTGTAAACCTATGCTTAAATAGTACACCAGGGAAATAATGTTGCCGTTGCCATGGCAATGCAGCCTCGTTAAAGCCTCTCTTGCCTGAGAGAGAATGCATGAGTATTTTTAGCCCTGTGAACGCTTGCATCCTCATCGTGGTCCTTCATTATGATGGCAGCTGGGCTGCTCCGCATTCTGGTAAATCTTCAGCCGGCTCGATGCATTGCCGTTAACATAATCCACATTGCATTCTTCATCTGTTTGCTCGTGCTCGCTTTCATTGATGCCTCATGTGTATGTCTGGACTTTTTCAAGGCCATCCCTGTTATCATGTGCTTGAAGCCTCAGCACCATTGTGTAAAAACCATTGTTCAGTTTGATTGTTCAGAAGAGCATTGTCGATGCATCAGCATTTTGTAGTGGCATTCGTCCGTATTACATCCATCATATATCGTCTATCCTGTGTACAACCATCCTGCTCTGTTTGTGGTTGTGTTTTATCTTTCTTGAAATGTTTTTGAGAAAATGTAAGAATACAACAACAACAACAGGCATTTTAAGGCCATTTTCCCTGCTAGAGCGGGGGTTAGCCTTGCGGTCCCCATGACAATCTTCTCCATTTTGCCCTATTTTCTGCATCTCTCCTTGTTAAGAATGAATAAACATTATCGGCATAATAAAATTTCTACCTTTCCACTTGGGTAATATGGCCCGAAAGTAGCAGGACGTGTGGAAAGTGGCAGAGATCCAAACGATGGATGAGAGTCCGAATAACGATTAAGAAATGCTATTTAGGCCAACAATGATTTGTGTTATTTATCACTTTGTTTATAGACATGCCTGAAGGTGTAAGAGTGTCCATTAAGAAAATGATTTTTTACTATGGTTCATGTTTTGATCAATGGGGAACTTTGAATTCCATCACCTGCTCATCTCTGTATCACTGTTGTCGTGTCTTACCCCATACCTTGTGACCTGTCATCCTGATCTTCATCGCAACTCTCTTATGTACATTGAAATAGAAAATTACATTACATAAGAGCTACATCCTACCTAGCTGTACATATTTGACCTGTCCACTTGACACTAGCCTTCATGAGTAAGAGTTGTTCTTCGTAGCTGTTCAAGTTTTGCTCATTCTTGTGCATGGCCCAGTGACCTTCCATGCTGGCATCGCGGGTGATGGTCTTAGCCAAATTAGAGAATCCATGGTGAAGAAAGAGGTTATTACGAGATGCTAACTGAAATTCGGCCAACGGTGATTTATTTTCATTTATTAACTCAACTGGACTATGTCCAGCTGAGTTTTTGTCGACACCCAATGTCTGTCGTCTGTCATCTGTCTGTCTGTCTGTCGTCTGTAAACAATTCGACGTCTACGCTCTAAAAGTCACAAATATTGATTAATTTTGATGAAACTTGTTATGCAGCATCTTTAAGACATAAACGTTTTTTTTTGTTTTTTGTATACAAGATCGAGGCTCGTGAAAGAGCGAACATTAATCGCACAGAAAGACAAACAGACACATAAAACAAATAACATCCGGGAGCGGTAGACAAGATGGGGAGAGAGGGGGAAGGACACAAACGCAACATTTGAGAGCAGGGACCGAGAGACATGGAGACATCGAGAGATCTGTGGGAGGGAGAGGGCTTTGGGGGGGAGGCATGTGAAGGGGGGGGGGGGGGGGGGTGGGAGAGGTATAAACATATGGACACTGCCAGGATTTCCAGGAAAGAAGTTGGAATTTCAAACAAGGTGGATCTGGGGTGAATTAGCGGGGGTAGAAAAGATCAAGGTTATGGATGGGGGAAGATAAGAGATGGTGGTGAACAGCTGTTTTAAAGACCTGGAGGGAGGAGAGGGAGTTTGGGATTGCATTTGGGCGTTGCACGCCCAAAAATGGGCGCGGCAGGGCGGCCATATTGAAAATCAATTTTTGTCATATATTTTAGCACATGTAAACTATATCGTTTGTGGTTCTATTAAGCATATTCTAACCATATTGATATAGACCAGTTGAGTTCAGGTTCCCTGGAACCTCTAGTTTATTTTGCACTCCCTCTCCCCCCCCCCCCCCCCCACCCCCCCTTTCTTCATTCTTAATATTTTTCTGATTATGTTATTCTGCTGTTCCTTATTTGTCCATCAAAAGGTTTTCAAAGCAATTTTCATTTTTGATCAGCATGTCTGACGAAGTGCCAAGACTTGACAATACCTTAATCAAAGCTGGGGTCAATTGAATCCAAATTGATGATTTTTCAGATGGAAATTGATATCAGAAGTTTGACCTTGAGTTTGACCTAAAAAATAGTTTGTTTCCAAATCCAGTGATGCACTATGTAATTGCTGATTTCATTTTCAAGTTTATATGATGAAAATGGACAATTTTTCAGATGAAAATTGATGATTTTAGAAGTCTGACCTTGAGTTGACTTACCATTGTGACCTCAACATAGTTGCTTTCCCATTTCAGTGATGTACTTTGCAATTGCTGTTCAATTGTCAGGTCAATCGGATGAAAAGTGACGATTTTTAAGATGAAAATTGATGATTTTAGAAGTTTTACCTTGACCTCTGACCTTTTGACCTCATCAATAGCTTTCCTAATTTCATGACTCGATATGCAAATGCTGTACAATCTTCAAGTCAATCAGATGAAAAATGCCAGTTTCAGAAATTTGAGCTCGATGACCTTTGCAAAATCAATTGGCTTCTTCGTTATGACCAACTCTACCATCTGGTGAAGTTTTGTGTAGATTGGTTTAAAATTGTGAGCTGTAGGTGATTTACAGACAGACGGAACAACGCATCTTTGATTTTGCTAGTAACAAGTCTAGACGTGGCAGTTGCTGGAAAGGCTCGAAAAGAAGTGTCCATTGACTGGTTGGGTTGAGACATCTCAAAATTCATTAATTCAAGAGGAAATCTGTTGCTTTGGTTAATTATTTGCTTTTAGAAATCTGTTCCACTTTGTAATTTCTTGTTTGCTGCCCACTTCTGAGAACAGGGCACAATGCTCGGATCCCAGGTTCAATCCCAAAGTGCTGTGTTTATTTCTGCTATCCAAGATCATTGTTTAAGCTCATTAACTCATCGAATGGTAATGATTTCATCCGTTTGTCTCTGTTTGTCTGTCTATGAACAAGATATCTCAAAAAACGGATTGTGGACGGATTTGTACTACACTTGGTGGAAACTTTGGGTGTGTGACGAGGACAATTTTATTTGATTTTCGTGATAATCCGGATCTGGATAAGTTTTTTAAATTTATTTATTATTTTTATTTATTTATTATTATTATCAAGTGATTCTTCATAATTGAGAAACAGAACCAAAAACGATATGTAGCATGATATAAAAAAATGTTGTGGATTGATTTGGATGAAACGATGGATGAGTTGGGTAGGTGACAAAAACAAGCCAGATTTGGGTTCAAGTCCGGATGCAGATCTGGCCTATCAGTGGGATTCAAATTGGAATCTCCCGCGATGAAGCTATCTCCGAGGGACTTTCACTCACTCACCGCAGGCAGGTTGGTGGTCTTTCCGTCTTCTACCGACTCCTCTCTGGCCTTGCTCCCCTAGCTCTCTGTGCTTTGTCCCCCAAATATTCCTACAGGTCACACAAGATCTGCCAGCAACCCTCTGATGGTTAAACTGCCGAAATCTCGGCTCTCTGCTCACCTTCACTCTTTCATTCCTCTTTTCTCACGCCTCTGCAACAAACTCCCACACTCCCTTCAATCCCACTCCTCCCTCCAGGTCTTTAAAACAGCTGTTCACCACCATCTCTTATCTTCCCCCATCCAAAACCTTGATCTTTTCTACCCCCGCCAATTCACCCCAGATCCACATTGTTTGAAATTCCAACTTCTTTTCTGGAAGTCCTGGCAGTGTCCATATGTTTTATACCTCTCCCCCCCCCCCCCCCCCCTTCCCATGCCTTCCCCCCACCCAAAGCCCTCTCCCTCCCACAGATCTCTCGATGTCCCTGCTCTCAAATGTTGTGTTTGTGTTTTTTTCCTTCCCCCTCTCTCCCCATCTTGTCTACCGCTCCCCTTATTTTGTGTTTTATGTGTCGGTTTGTCTTTCTGTGTGATTAATGTTAGCTCTTTCACGAGCCTCAATCTTGTATACAACAAAAAAAAAAGGAATAAACGTAAAATGTTCAGCCGGGCGGTGAGAGTATATGCTCTACCGAGTGCCGTTCTAGGTTTTTTTTTGTTTTTTTAGGGGTGGGAGTCGTATGCTCTTTTCCAACTATTGTTGTACGCATTGCAAGCAAGGCATGGTACATTCAAATAACATCCTTTGTTCTTCTAACTTGACTTGGAGATGTACAGAATTTTGGCCATTTTGTTCTAAAATTCGATCCCAGGACTTTCTTTGTCAGAAAATGTTTCCTTCCAGTGCAGGGTTCACTTTGCTCACTTTATGCAGTGTTGTTTCTGTAAAACTTTTGCAATGTACAATCCAGATTATTTATGAAAAAGACTCTTGATCTTTGGATAAAACTTGAAAGAGAAACTCTGAAATTTCAAAATCTCTCTATTATTGCCTCTGTTTGTCATCTTCTTTTCATTCATCTTTCGTTCCCATTTGAGAAACATTCAACCAAACCTTTTTTTTGTTCCGAATGTCGTTTCATACAAGAAATATGTTTCTTTAATGTACCATCTCGTATTCAGTTCAATCAAAATACGAACGTAGCCATGGGGAGTCGATTGGACACTCTTTGGTCCTTTTAAGAGGGAATATGAACGAGAGTTGAGTGCAAAGCCTTTTTTCGCTTTCATTGCATAGATTTTGATTCACAAGCCACTCCAGAAATTGTAGTTTTGTTCATCTTTTTTTGAAAACATAGTCGAGGCTCGTGGAAGATCTAACACACTAAACGGATCAGGACGTAACAGAAAAAAAAAAAAAGCAGGACGCAAAATGTGTGCATGGAGAAAAACTTCGGGAAGGGAAAATTGGAAAATTAGGAGGGGTTTGGGTGGGGTTAACGAGAGAAGAAAAGATCATGGTTTTTTTTATTGGGTACGATCTGAGATGACAGTGAACAGCTGTCTTGATGAAGACCTAGAAGGAAGAATGAGATTGAGGAGATTGTGCAAGTCGATTCCACAAGTGGGGAAAAAGAGGAACAAATGTGTGGAGGTGAACAGTGATCCTGGATTTGGGGTAGTTTTACCAGAAGAGGGTTGATGGATAACCATGTGAGCCCTGCAGCAACCTGGGGCGGACAACGTATGGAGAGATCGAGCAGAGGGTGCAAGATCAGAAGAGAGGCGGTAGAAAACGGAGACCACCAACCTGTCTAAGATGGCGAAGCTATAGACCCGTAGACTCGGCTTCAGTGTGGGAGATTCTAATAATTTTTAAGGCCTTGCTTTCCATGGCGTCAAGTTGAGCAAGATGAGGCATGGGAGCCGGCTGAGGGGAGAGCAGTACTCCATAAAGCTGTGGATGAAGGCCTTGCAGGTAGATGGGAGTGCAAGTGTGCCACGGAAGCATTTTTGTACGATGGAGGATGCCCAGTTGGCGGCTGGCTTTGGAGGCCAACATTGAAATGTGATTTGCCCAAGAAAGATTACGGCTGAGAGTGAGCTCAGGTGTGCCAAGGTCGGCCTTTGGAAAGCCATGTGTGGAGCTGGACTGGGATGCCATACGCAGAGAGTTTGGAGAGCAATGTCGAATGCAGGGCTGTATCAAAAGCACAACATATGTTCAGAGAGACTACTCTGAACTCTTGTGTGACATTGAGTTTGCGATGATGGATTCCATGAACGTGCTGATGAATGGAAATAAGCTGAGAGATCTGTAGTTAAGGGGATCTGGTTTTGCACCTATATATATATATATTGTTGCGGATATGAGATTAGCCTCCATCCATATCCGCTTGTAAATATTCCCCTATTTCCCCAATACTTCCCAACTATCCCCAATCCCCCATTCCCTAGTCCCATTTTCTGTAAATAACACTCTGTAGCCCCGACCGTCCCCTATTTCCCCCATTAAATGTCGCATCCAGGTCCACCGCATCTCACGTAGACAACTATAGGACATCTTGCTAGTTATTCTTAGTCTATGTCAGTTAAGGACTCGTTTCCATTAATTCTGACTCTTCGTTGCACCAGAATGTGATTGTATGGCACCGTTAGAAAGTTTAGGACCTCCCAATACCTCCCCGCAGCTCTTCCTCATGGTACAACAGCGGCGGCGGCGCGGGGAGTGTGCGTCCTCACTCCGGCTTGGTTAGCCGCCATTGAACATGTGCTCCGACGGGGTTACCACGCAGGGGCTCGCTGTCAGCTCCTCGTCAAGGGCGGAGCCCGGTAACCCCCCGCACCCAATAGAAGCGGCGGACCGATCCCATATGGGGCGGGGCCAACGAGCCGAGGGCGTGTCACTCCCCGCTGAGCATGCGCAGAAAGAGGGAGGTGACGTCAGATGCGCGCTGGACTTGAAGGAAGAGAGACGCCACCAACCGAGCGCTGCGATACCTCCCCGCATCTCTGGACTGGACCGAGCTGTATCCTGTCCCGGAGCCAAGGTGCACCTTGTGCTATCGACTGCCTGTCCTTCCTTGCCATCAATCCCTGTGTAAGTCAGTCTTGTCCCGTTTGTCTGTGGTCTGTCGGGGATAAGATAAGACTGTGTCTAAGTGCCCATCTTTTCTGTGCTTTACCTCTTGCCGTGTAATCTACCCTTTTCTGCATCATCAATTATATCCTCCTCCGGAGGTCTTGAGAACTGTACCCCTTGTGTCGTTTCATTTATCCCAGCCGTTGTGTCCTTTCCATCATTGATTTAGCGTAGCGCGATTCGGCCAACGTTCGAGTGGAATCGGGTGAGTTGGGCGGGATCGGGTTCTAATCGGGGAGTAACTGTTCGGTCGCGGAGCCTTCGCTCGGCAAACAACATCCTAAACCGCGATCAGTAACAATATATTGTTGCGGATATGAGGACTGTATATATTTTTTTGATTGTGTGCTTTATTATTATTATTATTGTTTATTCTGCGCCCCCTGCCTCCGGAGCTGTGTAAAGGTCAAAGGGCATCCCATAATTAGTCCACAAGCATACACGTCAGCCAATAATAGAATACCCCTGTTCGATAGTTATATCTTATTCTGTGTTTTAGGGTAAGGCTGTGTCTCCCATTAATTGAAGTACTCCATTGCACCAGTGAAAGAGATAGATTCCCTTCATTCCCATTCCCAAAACCTCCATTCCCCCTTTTCGTCGTTTGGCAATTACCTCCCCTCCAATAACCGCCATTGACCACGAGGCAGGGTCGGAGAAGAAAGGCGTGTCTCCACCTCGTCATAGAGGGGAGGAGTGAGCCAGCCCCACTCGACCAACCATGAGCCAGGGGTTTGGCTAGAGAGGGCGGAGGAAGAGCGATCGGGGAGGTTCGCAAAGGTTGAGGGGCGGGGCCTATATAACCCACAGCGCGACGATCCCCAAGCAGTCGAGCTTTGAAGAAGAAAGAGAGGCGCGGAGAGGAGGGAATGAGCAGGCGTGACCGCAGCTAAAATCCGCAGCGCGACGCTCCCAAAAGAGAAGCTGAGACAAGCTTTGAGAGATGAGCTTTGACCGGCAGACAAAAGGGAGCCCAAGCCGTTGAGAAGAGAGAGGGTCCAAGAAGCAGAGCTGAGTTGTGTGGTTTTGGTCGTCAGTGGTTGCGTTGTGGTGGTCAGTGGTTGCGTTGGTTGCGTTGAGTTGTCGGTGGTGAGGAGTGATTGGACCAAGAGAACATAGAGAACATCCAAGGAGAGGACATCCCAGAAAGCACAACGCCTGTTGTAATCCTGGAAAAGCAGCGGCGGCCACAGCAGCAACAACACCCAACAGCCGCTTGGGGCCTGGACGGCGGTTTTGAGCAGGGCCGCGAAGGAACGGCGGCTGCTAAACGCGCCGATCGTGCTGCACAATACAACTCCACGCCATCCTCTCCTTCCAGCCAGCTCCTGTCATCATTCCCCGTGTGAGTCTGTCTTTTGTTTGTTCTGTCCCTGGGTTAATTAAGACTGTAGGTAAGCTAGCGTTGCACTGTGTATCTAATCTCGTCTGTAAATAAACGTGACTGCTTTCTTCTTGATTATATGTGTAAATAATAAATCCAATTACTCTTCTGTCCATCTTCTCGTCTTATTCCTTTTCCTCTTTGCATTCGGTTGTTTTAGAGTTTTCCAGATTGGGCAGCTGCGGTGCGATACGGCCAAAGTTTGGGGTGAATCGGGTGAGTTGGGGAAGAATCGGGGGAACTGTTAGGTCGCGGTAATACACCACCGCTCGGTCAATATAACATCTTGTCCGCGACCCGTAACAATATATATATATATATATATATATATATATATATATATATATATATATATATATATATATATATATATATATATATATATATATATATATATATATATATATATATATAGTATATATATATTGTAACGATTTTGAGAAGTGTAACGGGTTTTGAGAAGTGTAACGGGTTTTGAGGAGTGTAACAATTTTGGAGGAAGGGTAACGGATGTGAAGAGTATGGTTTTGGTATGGTAACATCCTGGTAATGTAAATAATGGTCGCAGCCGTCCTCCTAATTAATTTCATAGAACATACACGCAGGTCACGATATATCTTTTAAATAGTGTATTTCCTTATTCCATGTAGGCTAAGTATGTGTTTTCCACTAGATTGACTTTGCATTGTATCAAACAAAATAAGCGTAGGCCCTTCCAATTTCCCCAAAACCTCCCTTCCAATTGCCTTCTGCATTTTGGCTGGTTTTCTTCAAACCACCATTGGCCACGAGGTAAGGTTGGGGAAGAAAGGCGTGTCTCCACCTCGTCGTAAGAGGGAAGGAGTGAACCAGCCCTAACAGCCAATCAACACCGCGGTGAGTGACCCGGTAGGCGGGCCCTCGGAGTCGGCGGCTTGATTTCGCTGGAGGTGATAAAAGCGACTGCAGGGGACTGCTTTACGAGTTGACTGGAGAGGAGTGCAGATGGGAGATGACTGGAGATGAGCTGGAGAGGAGCAACGAGGCTGCACCAAAAAGAGGCCTTGAGAGATACGCTGGGGGATGACCTGGAAGAGGAGCGCAATCCACCGCAAGCCCTACCTACCTACCTACCTACCTACCTACCTGCCTGCCTGCAATACCCCCCTGTCGTTGGAGAGACGCGCTGAACGGAGGGAGACGGCTCCACCCCAGGAAGAGGAGCAGGTGTGCCGAGCCAGCGCGTGACGGCCGCGGATACGCGACGGAGGTTTTCCCGCCAAAACCGCGAGGGGTGCTGCGGCCTCCGACCTGGCCTTTCCTCTCAAGCAATCAACCTCGAGCCATTACCTGCCTGCAATATCCACCGTGTGAGTGTGAACGTCCTGTCCTACTCGTTTGTCTTGGGGATTAAGTAAATGAAATAGAATAAGTTAACAATGCACTGTGTGACTGCTCTTTTCCATCTATTGCTGTAAATAATATTGGTCGCTCTAAAATATTGCTTGTGTGTGTATAATAAATCTGTTCTTCCTCCAAACTCTGTCTTTCTTCTCTCTTCTTCTCTTTCGGTCGCTTTAGAGGTTTCCCAATTGAATATCTGTAGCGCGATTAGTCAACGTTCGGGTGGAATCGGGTTTTAATCGGGGAGTAACTGTTCGGACGCGGTTAAATACACCACCGCTCGGTCAATATAACATCTAAAAGCCGCGTCTGTAACAATTGGTGTCGAGGAGTTGGATTCGAACCTGGGACTAAATTTGTTAGGCCCAAAGTTTAAAAAAAAATTTTTGGTCAAAATTACGAGCTGCCGAAATTGTGTTTTTTTATAAAACCCGAATTTTGAGATCGCGCCATGGACAATCAAGGCGATCGGATGTCGGTGGGGGAAATAGACGGGGTAGAATCGACCCAGGACTTAAGAAAAAAAATGGTGGAGGAGAGTAAAGAAGGTGTGGTTGAGGGTGTATCAGGTGCACAAAATGGCGTCCTCACGCATGTGGGTGTAGCGGCACCAAATTTTGCCGCGCCCTTTGTACCAACGGTGGAAGACATGCAATTATTTATGGCTGAAATGGAAGCCCTTAGTGAGCGATTGGGAAACCAAATTGAAGAAATAACGAACGGAGTGAAGGCCAATATGGAGAGAATGGAGCAGAGGGACAGAGACCGCAAGTTGGGCGAGCAGGTCCCACGGGTGCACGAGGAGGTAAAGCGGGTCGAAAAGCGCTGGTTGAGCGAAGCGGAGGAAAGCACGGGTACAATGACGGGGGTAGAAATCGCGACACGGGGTTTAGAAAAGCCAGCGGTCGCCGAGGTTAATAAAGAAAAAGCAGTAGCGGGAATAATTAAAATTGAAGAGATGACGGAGGTAGCCCGGGAATTGCAGGGAGAAATGGATTATGTACAAGGTCTGTGTTCAAATCATGATGTGATGCTCACTAACCAAATAAAGAGTTTGCAGGTGGCAAAGGAGGGGCGGAGACGAGGTACGGAGGTGAGTGGCAATGTACATGATGTGAGGGGAGATTCAGTCGGCTTGGGGATTGGTTTGGATCCGGGTGTTCGTGAAAGGCCGTTGGTGAAGTGTGTGACAGGTCAGGTGTGCGAAAAAAGAGGTGTGCGAGAATGTCCGACCATGGGGTGTGTGAGGAAAAAGTGCACGCCGAGGAGTGAGTGTGCCGTCAGGAGTGAGCCGGTCGAAGCGCGTGTGCGAGGGGGTACATGGAAGCGCGGTGTGGTGAGTGTTACGGAGGAAGTAACGAGAGAGTGTACACCTGTGGTGAGTGTTACGGAGGAAGTAACGAGAGAGTGTACACCTGTGGTGAGTGTTACGGAGGAAGTAACGAGAGAGTGTACACCTGTGGTGAGTGTTACAGAGGATGTAACGAGAAAGTGTACGTCTGTGGTGAGTGTTACGGAGGAAGTAACGAGAGAGTGTACACCTGTGGTGAGTGTTACGGAGGAAGTAACGAGAGAGTGTACACCTGTGGTGAGTGTTACGGAGGAAGTAACGAGAGAGTGTACACCTGTGGTGAGTGTTACAGAGGATGTAACGAGAAAGTGTACGTCTGTGGTGAGTGTTACGGAGGAAGTAACGAGAGAGTGTACACCTGTGGTGAGTGTTACGGAGGAAGTAACGAGAGAGTGTACACCTGTGGTGAGTGTTACGGAGGAAGTAACGAGAGAGTGTACACCTGTGGTGAGTGTTACAGAGGATGTAACGAGAAAGTGTACGTCTGTGGTGAGTGTTACGGAGGAAGTAACGAGAGAGTGTACACCTGTGGTGAGTGTTACAGAGGAAGTAACGAGAGAGTGTACACCTGTGGTGAGTGTTACGGAGGAAGTAACGAGAGAGTGTACACCTGTGGTGAGTGTTACGGAGGAAGTAACGAGAGAGTGTACACCTGTGGTGAGTGTTACGGAGGAAGTAACGAGAGAGTGTACACCTGTGGTGAGTGTTACAGAGGATGTAACGAGAAAGTGTACGTCTGTGGTGAGAGTTACAGAGGGTGTAACGGGAGAGTGTGCGCGAGAGGTATGGTGTGTAACAGGGAGAGCGTTGGTGGAATGTACGGACGGCGTTGGAACGCCAGGTTTTGTAAGGGTGAAAGGGGTAGCGTATGCTTGTAAGCATGCAAGTAAAGCATCGATGGTAACCAGGTTAGCGGTTAGGGCGACGGATAGCCGATGCGAGCACTCGGGGCGTGGGGTGCTTTGTTGGGTGCGAGGCCCGGCGCGGATCGATGCTGCGTCGCTTCTCTTCGAAGCGTCGTTGCCGATTCGGGCTTGGCCCCGCCCCGCACGGTCGAGTCCGGGCTTTGCCGGGCGAGGCGACCGGTCCGGTTCGAGGGCGAGTGGGAGGAAGCGGAACGGTGCCCCCTCGTGGGGACGGGGTTCCGACCGGGGGAGATTGGGCCATCGGGCCCGGGACCGCAAGGTGCCGCGCCGAGATGGTGCGTGGAGCCTCGGTCCAACCAAACCACCTCCCTTGAACCGAAAGCCGGACGGATTCAACCTGCAGGAAAAAAAAAAAAAAAACGACCCGCGTTCATTGCTCGGCTGTACGAAGCCGGGCTGTAGATGTGAATTGGCGCACCGAGAGGATGTAATAAGTAGACGGGTGATGTGAATTGGCGCACCGAGAGGATGTAATAAGTAGACGGGTGATGGTGATAGTGATAGTAGTGATTTGAAACGAAATTTAGAAAAGTGAATAGAATTGGCAGTAAATGGAAAATTTTTGAATTGTTGGATTTGGACGAGCGAAATTGGTAGTGAGAGACCCCCGATGTGGTGGGATGGCAAATCCACCATCCCTCACAGGTGGGGGCAAATGCGCAATAGTTTATGGGGTGGCTATGACAAACGAGCCAGGGAGGGCTTGGATAATGATAGGGATCTAGCGAAGATGACCTTAGGTAACGATAAGGTTAGTTAGTGACTGATACCTGTAGTGGGGACGCAGGTAGGTTAGTGTGGTTGATAATGACGTGGGAGCGCAATAGTTTAAAGGGACGACTGGGAAGCGCAAGTTTCAGAGGGGAGGAGTTAGCTGAGATGATGCCGTGTGTGGGAGAATGGAACAGGTGTGATTGCACAGGTGTGCAACTGAACAGGTGTGTGGAGCAGTGTATGAGGGAGTAGTGGTGATTGCGTGTTGTGTTGACCAAATGGTCCAGGAAGAAAGGAGGGTGCAGGTGGCACCAGGTGAGATTGCACAGGTGTGCAACGACAGGTGAGAATGGAACAGGTGTGATTGCACAGGTGTGCAACTGAACAGGTGTGTGGAGCAGTATATGAGGGAGTAGTGGTGATTGCGTGTTGTGTTGACCAAATGGTCCAGGAAGAAAGGAGGGTGCAGGTGGCACCAGGTATGATTGCACAGGTGTGCAACGACAGGTGAATGAAGAACAGGTGTATGTGGCTGTGTGGAATAAATGGTAGTGTGGAATATCTGGAGTATTGGAATGGATGGTCGTGGAGTGAGTATGGTGGAAATTGTGGAGTGGAGTGGATGGTGCGAAGGTGTGAATGGGGGAAGAGTGGACCCCCATCACGGATACCCGGGGCGGGTAGTGTAAGTGTTAGGTAGAGGGTATAGGTAAATTGTAGTTGGATATTGGCATCTGTGGTGCGGGTGACAGAATGGTATGTGGATGGGTGCGTTGGTGTTGTGGAAATGGCTGGGCGTGTAGCCTGTTAGTGTGTGTAGTTGGTTTGGGCACTCCACCACTGTAAGGATGTCGGCCAGGTGAGGCCGCAGGTGGGCTCTGGGAGCCGGTAGTAGTTGTGTGGATGGGGCCCGAGGATCCGGAGGACGGACCCGGGTAGCCCAGTGCCAGAGGGCACCAAGGGGTGACAGAGCCAGGAGAGGGGCTGCCCCCAGTTAGATAGGTTAGGGTGAGGAGCTAGGTAAGCTCGGGTGGCAACTACAGTGGTGGAGGTGTGCAGGTGGGTAGACCTGTTGGGAGAGGTACACGTCGCAGCCCAGAAATTGTGCTAGAGCACCGGGAGATGAATCGGGGGAGTGAGACCCCAAAATTGAGGAGCACCACAGTTTGGCCAATGGGAATTGGTTATTAGAACCCATAGTGTAAGTTGGCCAATGAATTGGCAGGGAAAGACCCCGGGTAGTGTAAAGTGTGTTAAAATCATTTAGAGGATAGTTAGGATGAAGGATCTCCTCACACCATCTGCATCCACTCACCTGAGGTGACAGGTACTCCACACCATGCCATGTTTGATTATTTTTTTTACTGTGCAAATGTTTGGGTTGTGAGACGCATCATGACGTGGGTGTGACATTGTGCTTTGATGTTCCATCTCTGCCTCCTTATGAGGATTGATGATGAATTTGATGATGGCAAATTTTGAAGTAGAGGGATTGTGGTGACGAATTTGGTATAAGGGAAATATGGGGAAGACGTGACAGTAGTGACGAATTTGTAAATGGGTAGATTTTGTAAATAGGGGGTAAGAGCAAGGGTAGTGTAGGTGACAGGGGGGTGACGTACGGTAGGGACGAGCTTTCTCACTTCGCCCTCCGTACGCATTTCACCTTGCATTGCCTTGTTTGACGTGTACCCTTGTGACCTTACCCCTCGCTCAATTGTCTTTCTTTTGTCTCCCACATGACCTGTGCGCCATTGGGTGCCGAGGGGAGCGTGCGTGAGGTGGCCATTGTGCGCCCGAGATTCCCAGAACCAGCACGCATTGCGTTGATGTACCACTTTATGGACCGCTGTTCGGCGGCCAAGTACCACTTGATGGACCCCAGGTTCTGGGGCAGGGCACCTCTGTTGGAAACCGGCCATAGTGGCCAGGGAATCTTGCTTGCGGACCTCGGTAAGGTGGCACCTATGCCAAACAGGTGGACCACCCTTAGTTGGCCCCTGAGGCCCTAAATAAAAATGGACACAAGTTGTGCTTTTTTTAGTATGTCCAAATAGGCCGCATGAAGCCAGAAGACGTCGGGAAGAACATCGGCCCAGCAGAGAAGGAGAAGACCACCACCAGTTGTTTTGTTGAGTTTATTATGAACCATGGTGACTGCGCACCGAGTGGTGCTTTGTGGTGCTGGTGGTGCTTTTGGGTGCTTTTGGGTGCTTTGGTGGTATTGGTACTGGTACTGGTGCATCGATGCAATGCGTGCTGTCTCCTCCCTCCCAACAGGAATTTCTTTCTCTTGTTCCCTAAAAAGAAAAGAAAAAAACACACAGGTCCTGGGTTGCGTTGTAAATAAGAACTCACGTCATTGTAAATAATGCTCCCCACCGTAAATGTATAGTTTCAGAATAATTCCGTAATTCGGTTAGCTGTGGGCTTGAGTCTGTTAGACAGGATGCAATGCAATAGGGGGACATACTTATTTGTGTTTTAAAATTGTCACACTCAGGGTCAGGTTAATTGTAGAGGGAATTACACCTACATGTCACACTCAGTTAAGTCTAGTAGGCCCGAGGACGTGCCTGAAGAAAGGAGGGTGCAGTGTAACGATTTTGAGAAGTGTAACGGGTTTTGAGAAGTGTAACGGGTTTTGAGGAGTGTAACAATTTTGGAGGAAGGGTAACGGATGTGAAGAGTATGGTTTTGGTATGGTAACATCCTGGTAATGTAAATAATGGTCGCAGCCGTCCTCCTAATTAATTTCATAGAACATACACGCAGGTCACGATATATCTTTTAAATAGTGTATTTCCTTATTCCATGTAGGCTAAGTATGTGTTTTCCACTAGATTGACTTTGCATTGTATCAAACAAAATAAGCGTAGGCCCTTCCAATTTCCCCAAAACCTCCCTTCCAATTGCCTTCTGCATTTTGGCTGGTTTTCTTCAAACCACCATTGGCCACGAGGTAAGGTTGGGGAAGAAAGGCGTGTCTCCACCTCGTCGTAAGAGGGAAGGAGTGAACCAGCCCTAACAGCCAATCAACACCGCGGTGAGTGACCCGGTAGGCGGGCCCTCGGAGTCGGCGGCTTGATTTCGCTGGAGGTGATAAAAGCGACTGCAGGGGACTGCTTTACGAGTTGACTGGAGAGGAGTGCAGATGGGAGATGACTGGAGATGAGCTGGAGAGGAGCAACGAGGCTGCACCAAAAAGAGGCCTTGAGAGATACGCTGGGGGATGACCTGGAAGAGGAGCGCAATCCACCGCAAGCCCTACCTACCTACCTACCTACCTACCTACCTGCCTGCCTGCAATACCCCCCTGTCGTTGGAGAGACGCGCTGAACGGAGGGAGACGGCTCCACCCCAGGAAGAGGAGCAGGTGTGCCGAGCCAGCGCGTGACGGCCGCGGATACGCGACGGAGGTTTTCCCGCCAAAACCGCGAGGGGTGCTGCGGCCTCCGACCTGGCCTTTCCTCTCAAGCAATCAACCTCGAGCCATTACCTGCCTGCAATATCCACCGTGTGAGTGTGAACGTCCTGTCCTACTCGTTTGTCTTGGGGATTAAGTAAATGAAATAGAATAAGTTAACAATGCACTGTGTGACTGCTCTTTTCCATCTATTGCTGTAAATAATATTGGTCGCTCTAAAATATTGCTTGTGTGTGTATAATAAATCTGTTCTTCCTCCAAACTCTGTCTTTCTTCTCTCTTCTTCTCTTTCGGTCGCTTTAGAGGTTTCCCAATTGAATATCTGTAGCGCGATTAGTCAACGTTCGGGTGGAATCGGGTTTTAATCGGGGAGTAACTGTTCGGACGCGGTTAAATACACCACCGCTCGGTCAATATAACATCTAAAAGCCGTGTCCGTAACAATATATATAGTATATACTGTTACGGTTCTTAGAACCTTCACTTTCTAAATTTAGTATTAAAATTTCCTATGTACATTTCCCCTTTAATTGGCTGTTAATTGAAATGAGTGCACCGTAGCTAGTCCATGTACAAGCACGTAGGCCACCATATACCCTTCTAAATAGTTATTTCTTATTCTATGTAGTTTAAGGCTCTGTTTCCCACTAGTTGACCCTGCATTGCACCAAATGACACAAGATAGATCCCTCCGACACCCCCATGGCCTCTTCGAAGTGCCAGTAACTTTGGGTGGGGTTATTGGCACCACCTTTACCCCAAGACTCCATTACGCACGCGGTCAAGCCCACGAACAAGGGCATTGCCCGCCCCTCGTCATCGGAAGGTGGAGCCAGCGAGCCCCCACCAGCCAATCAGGGCTGGTGAGATACCATCACGGGCGTGGCGCGGATTGATCTCGAAGCACGTTATAAAAGCGCCTGCGCAAGCCTTTTAGGGAGATGCGGCAGATGCGGCAGATGAAACGCACATGAGCTTTGAGACCACCGCAGCTTTGAGACCACCGCAGCTTTGAGACCACCGCAGCTTTGAGACCACCGCAGCTTTGAGACCACCGCAGCTTTGAGACCACCGCAGCTTTGAGACCACCGCAGCTTTGAGACCACCGCAGCTTTGAGACCACCGCAGCTTTGAGACCACCGCAGCTTTGAGACCACCGCAGCTTTGACCACCGCAGCTTTGAACTTTGACAGCGGTTTCGGCTGCGGCTACGAAGCAACGCCGCCGTGCGGATACGATTGAGGAGGGTCGGCGGCTGCTCACCTCGAGCCGCGCGATCGCACCAACCGGACCCGCATCCTTCCCGCCCTGTGGTCCCACCTTCGCATCCGTCCAGCCATCCACCTCCTGCCATTCATTCCTGCTTCATTCCCCGTGTAAGTCTGATTGTCGTCTGTCCTTCGTCTTGTCCCAGGGTATAAGTAAGTTTGTATAAGTTAATAATTGCACTGTCTTCCTCTCCTTCTGTCTTTATTTTCGTTTCTTTCCTCCTCCTTGGTTTCTTTTGACTTGTACATAATTAGTAGTAATAAATCCTGTTATTTCCTACTTTTGTCTTCTTCTTCTCTTCTTCCTCTTCTTCTTCTTCTTCCTCGTCCGTTCGTCCTTGTCTTTTCCACATTGAATACCTGTGGCACGATTTGGCCAACGACTAAGAATCGGGTCTAGTTCTTGTTAATGGTTCGAGCCGCGGCTGCTAATCCGCTCGGCAAATTAACATCTTGTCCGCGGTCTCGAACGAGGTTGCTCACCTGCCTCTCATCGAATATATATTGTTACGGTCCGCGGTTAAGGATGTTTGCCGAGCGGAGGCACCGCGGCCTAACAGTTTCCCCGATTCACCCGATTCACCCGACGTTGGCCGTATCGCGTCACAGCTATTCAATATGGAAAAGACTAAAACGACGGATGTGAAGAAAAGGTAGAAGAAGACAAAAGGTTGAAAATACTACTTAATTTATTTACTATGTACAGGCTCAAAGAAACCAAGGAGAAGGAAAGATAATAAAATAATATACAGAAGCTTTTAGAGACACAGTGAAAATACTAGCTTATACAGACTTAATTGAATACCCAGGACAGAACAAACAGAACAAACTCACGTACACGAATGGGGAACTTGTAGGCAGGAATGGCTGGAAGGAGAGGAAAGTCCAATGGGTCCGGCAGCACGATCGGCGCGTTGGGCAGCCGCCGTTCCTTCGCGGCCCTGCTCAAAACCGCCGTCCAGGCCCCAAGCGGCTGTCGAGTGTTGTTGCTGCTGTGGACGCTGCTGCTGGCGAGCAAGGCGACGAATAGCAGGCTTTGTGCTTCCCTGGATGATCTCTTCTCTTGGACTTCACCACCCAGCTCTGCCTTGGACCCTTTCAACTCAGCTCTCCTCTGACGACCCAGCTCTTTTCTTTGCACCTCACCACGCAGCTCAGCTCTGACGACTTCCTCTTGCGCCCGCGCTTTTATAACGCCGCCGGCGATTAAGCCGCCGGCCTTCAGGACACGCCCATCGGTGTGCTCACCTCGGCCCTGGTTGGTCGCGCGACCCTCTGGCTCCGCCCTTGATGATGACGGGCGGGCACGCCTTTCTTCCCCAACCCTGCCTCGTGGCCAATGGCGGCAATTGTTGGTTGGCAATGCGAATGGCAATTGACGAAAGGGGAAATGGAGGTTTTTGGGAATGGGAATGAAGGGAATCTATCTTTTTCACTTGGTGCAATGGAGTGTCATGTTAATGGAAGACAAGGCCTTACCCTAAAACACATAATAAAGATATAAACTACTGAACAAGGGTTTTATCGTGTCCTTCAATGAACAAGGATTTATGGAATTAACTACCGGGACGCCCTTTTAACCTTTACACAACACTGGAGGCAGGAGGGGCCAGAATCAAACAGTTACACAGCAATTTACCACAATTCAACACAATAAAAAAAACACAATCCTCATATCCGCAACAATATATATATATATATATATGTATATATGTATATATGCATATATTGTTACAGACGTGGTGGTGGATGTTATTTACCGAGCGGTTTGGTATGACCACGTCTGCACAAGTTACCCGATTATACCCGAACGTTGACTAATCGCGCTACGCTAGGTCAATGAAGGAAAAGACACACGGCTGGGATTAAAATGACACGACACCAGGGATACGGTTCTCAAGACCTCCGGAGGAGATTATATTAGGGCGGAAGGTCAGATTACAGGGACGAGAGGTACAGCATAGAAAGACAAGCACTTAGACACACTCTTATATTAACCCCAACAGACGACAGACAAACGGGACAAAAGGCTGACTCACACGGGGATTGATGGCAAGGAAAGGCAGGTAGCGATGGCTCCAGGTGCACCTGGGCTCAGGGCAGAATCGACCCGGTCCGGTCCAGAGATGCGGGAGGTTTCACAGCGCTCGAGGTGGCGTCTTGTCGTCTCAAGCTGGGGGCGCATCTGACGTCACATCCGGTCAGTCGCTGCGTATATCCGGCGGGGAGTGACACGCCCTCGGCTCGTTAGCTCCGCCCCAGATGGAATCGGCACGTCGCTTCTCATTGGGTGCGTGCGGGGGGGGGTTACCGGCTCCGCCCTTGACGAGGGACTGACAAGGAGCCCCTTCGTGGTAACCCCGTGGAGCGCATGGTCCGGAGCGCATTGTCAATGGCGGCTAACCGAGCCGGTGTGATGACGCACACTCCCCCGCGCAGCGTCGTTGTTGTTGTAATTGTTGTTGTAGTTGTAGTTGTAGTTGTTGTTGTTGTTGTTGTTGTTTGGGGAAGAAGATGGAAGGAGGTATGGGAAAGGTCCTAAACTCACTACTGGTGCCATATAATCACATTCTGGTGCAACGAAGAGTCAGAATTAATGGAAACGAGTCCTTAACTGACATAGACTAAGAATAACTAGCAAGATGTCCGAAAGTTGTCTACGTGTGATGCGGTGGACCTGGGCACGACATTTAATGGGGGAAAAAGGGGAAGGTCGGTTCTACAGAGTGTTATTTACAGGCAATGGGACTAGGGAATGGGGGATTGGGGATAGTTGGGGAGTATTGGGGAAATAGGGGAATATTTACAAGCGGATATGGAGGCCAAATTCCATATTCGCAACACTATTGCTCCTTTGCCCCCACTATGGGAAGGGTGGCAGGGATGCCCCCCTTACCCACCGGGCCCATCGCTCACTACCAATTTTGCACATCAAATTTCAACAAATTAAAAATTTGCCAATCCTACTCATCTGCCAATCACTACTGCCAATCCTTTGCCAATCATCAAATTTTGTTTTTTTTCTAATTTTGGGTCCAAAACACTAACCTCATCACCCAGTCTACTTACTAATGCCTCTCGGTGCGCCAATTCCTGTCCAAAGCCCGGCTTCGTAAAGCCGAGCAATGAATGTGGGTTGTTTGGTGCCAGCGGCTGGATACGTCCCGCACTCGGTGCAGAGACGGGGGCTTACCCGGGCCGAGATCCCACGCACCCCCTCGGCGTGGAGCCATCCCATGTCCCGATCTCGACCTGCCGGACTGCCTCAACAAAAAGTGGTCGCCATGACGACCCTTTCTATCGGCCTGCCCGCTCCGCCTAGTGGAGCACGGACGCGGCCGTTCAAAGCGAGGCCCAGCACGCACCGAGGGCCCGATTCGGCTATAAGTCGTTCTAAACTCTACCCCGTCTAACGTCGATGCTTCACCTGGACGCTTACACCCCGCAGCCCGTTCCTTGCTCACACATCCAGCCGTGCCCATGCTCCTCGTACCTTTCCTTACACACCCAGGTACACCCATTCCACTCACAGCCTTGGTCACACACCGGACCACCGAACACTTTGGCACACATTCGTTGCTCGCACACCTCACCAATACACCGCTTCGCGCCCCCTCCTCGGTCACCTCCTCTGTGACAATCACAGGTGTGCCCTCATTCGCACACCCAACCACGTGCCTCACCACCAACTCCAGCGTGCATTCCCACTCACGCTCTACCATTCCAGGTGTGCATCCTTCCATCCCAGGTGTACATCCTCGCTCACCTGTCACAACCAACTCGCTCTCCTTGTCACTCTCACTACTCTCACCTCCATTCTTGCCAGCGCACTCACCCTTACTCTTGACAGCGCACTCTTTCCTCATGCACCCGTCCGTCACACACCTTTCTTGCGCACACCTTTCTCGCGCACACTCTCCCGTCACACCCTCTGTAACACTTACCACACCGCGCTTCCATGTGCTCCCTCGCACACACGCTACGACCGACTCACTCTCGCCAGCACCCTCACTCCTTGGCACGCACTTTTTCCTCACACACCCCAGAGTCGGACTTTCTCGCACACCTCCTCTTTCGCACACCAGACCTGTCGCACACTTCACCAACGGCCTCTCACGAACACCCGGGTCTATCTCGACCCCCAAGCTTCTTAAATCCCCTGGCGCATCATACGCACGACCATATTGGTCACCACTTACACCGGGTCCTCTTCCTCTTCGCTTCTCCTCCATCACCTGCGAATCCCTCATCCGGTTAATGAGCACATCATCACGATCCAAACACAGACTTTGGACCAATTCTTTTATCTCCTCTTTTATTTCTTTCTTATCCCCTCTCCGTCGCTTCTTAATTTCGCTCATCCCTTCTTCCACTTCTTCTAGTTTCTGCTTCACCTCCTTTATTCCCCGGTACGTCTCCTCAAGCTCGTCCTCCAAGGCTACCTTGACCGTTTCCATGTGCGTCCTCACCTGCCGGTCCTTCGTCTCCATTACCTCTACCACCTCGTCCAGCCTCGTTGTCAGTCCCTCACGTACCATCTGACATTCCCTCTTCGTCGCTACCAACTCATTTTTTAGGTCATTTTGTGTCGCTTTTAAACCTCCTATTACCGCTGTGTTCTTCTTTACCTGGTCCGTTAGTTCTTTTTGTCCCTCCGTCAGCTGTTCCACCTCCTGCGTCAGGACCTCTATGCCCCCTTGTAATTTACAGTCCCCTTTCTCACCTCCTTCTCCATGTGCTCCTTACAGTGCCTCACCTCCTCGCGCACTCCTCCGACCTCCTCACTCACTCCTCTTCTGATCTCCTCTCCCATCACTTGCATCTCCTGCCCAGATGCCACCCTCATCTGCTCCATTTCCTCCCTATGAGCATCCAGTTTGGTTTCTACCCCCATTCTGACCCCCTCTATCTGCTGCCCCATTTGGCTAACTTCCCTTTCCGCTTGGTCCCTCATGTCCCTCAATTTGCCTTCCATCCTGCTTTCTAACCCCTCTAACCCTTTTTGCATCCCTTCCATTTGATTCTCTTGAGCGGCCATTCTGTTTTCTACCCCCATTAACCCCTCCTGTATTTCCCCTAATCTATTGTCTAATTTCCCAAATTTCTCGTCTAGTCCCTTAAAATTATTGTCTAATCCCCTAAAATTATTGTCTAATCCCTCACCAGTACCCCTCGCTTCGTCCCTCATTACCCCCATTTGGTTTCCCATTACCCCCAATTGCTCACTCTGAGCCCTCGCTTCGTCCCTCATTACCCCCATTTGGCCCCCCAAGTCATTCCTCAGGTCTTCACTTGTCCGGACCATGAGCGCCTTTATTTGTTCCATAAATAGGCCCCAATCCATCGGCGGCGCTGCTACGGTCGCGGGCGCGGTGACCAGCGAGGCGCCATTTTGTGCGTTTGCTACCCTCGCTGCTTCGCTCTCCTCACGTCCCTCAATTTGGTCCTGGACCGACCCTGCCTCACTCTCCACTACCGGACCCCAGCTGTCTTGGTCTGCCATAGCGCGACTTTCAAAATTCGGGTTTTTATTTTCGTATAACAAAATCAAATTTCGCCGTTATAATTTCGCGCGGGAAACGCGCTCCGAATCGACTCTACTACAAATTTGGGCCTAATAAATTTAGTCCCGGGTTCGAATTCCACTCCTCGACACCAATTGTTACAGACGTGGTGGTGGATGTTATTTACCGAGCGGTTTGGTATGACCACGTCTGCACAAGTTACCCGATTATACCCGAACGTTGACTAATCGCGCTACGCTAGGTCAATGAAGGAAAAGACACACGGCTGGGATTAAAATGACACGACACCAGGGATACGGTTCTCAAGACCTCCGGAGGAGATTATATTAGGGCGGAAGGTCAGATTACAGGGACGAGAGGTACAGCATAGAAAGACAAGCACTTGGACACACTCTTATATTAACCCCAACAGACGACAGATAAACGGGACAAAAGGCTGACTCACACGGGGATTGATGGCAAGGAAAGGCAGGTAGCGATGGCTCCAGGTGCACCTGGGCTCAGGGCAGAATCGACCCGGTCCGGTCCAGAGATGCGGGAGGTTTCACAGCGCTCGAGGTGGCGTCTTGTCGTCTCAAGCTGGGGGCGCATCTGACGTCACATCCGGTCAGTCGCGTATATCCGGCGGGGAGTGACACGCCCTCGGCTCGTTAGCTCCGCCCCAGATGGAATCGGCACGTCGCTTCTCATTGGGTGCGTGCGGGGGGGGTTACCGGCTCCGCCCTTGACGAGGGACTGACAAGGAGCCCCTTCGTGGTAACCCCGTGGAGCGCATGGTCCGGAGCGCATTGTCAATGGCGGCTAACCGAGCCGGTGTGATGACGCACACTCCCCCGCGCAGCGTCGTTGTTGTTGTAATTGTTGTTGTAGTTGTAGTTGTAGTTGTTGTTGTTGTTGTTGTTGTTTGGGGAAGAAGATGGAAGGAGGTATGGGAAAGGTCCTAAACTCACTACTGGTGCCATATAATCACATTCTGGTGCAACGAAGAGTCAGAATTAATGGAAACGAGTCCTTAACTGACATAGACTAAGAATAACTAGCAAGATGTCCGAAAGTTGTCTACGTGTGATGCGGTGGACCTGGGCACGACATTTAATGGGGGAAAAAGGGGAAGGTCGGTTCTACAGAGTGTTATTTACAGGCAATGGGACTAGGGAATGGGGGATTGGGGATAGTTGGGGAGTATTGGGGAAATAGGGGAATATTTACAAGCGGATATGGAGGCCAAATTCCATATTCGCAACAATATATATATATATATTGCATTCAGAAAGTATTCAGACCCCTTCACTTTTTTCACATGTTATGTTGCAGCATTATGCTGAAATCGTTTAAATTCTTTTTTTTCCCCTCATCTAACTACACTCAATACCCCATAATGACAAAGAGAAAACAGGATTTTAGAAAGTTTTGCAAATTTATTAATAAGATAAAACTGAAATATCACATGAACATAAGTATTCATACCCTTTGCTATGACACTTGAAATTTAGCTCAGGTGCCTCCCATTTCTCGTGATCATCTTTGAGATGTTTCTACACCTTGATTGGAGTCCACCTGTGGTAAATTCAATTGATTGGACATGATTTGGAAAGGCACACACCTGTCTATATTAAGGTCTCATAGCTGACAATGCATATCAGAGCAAAAACCAAGCCATGAGGTCGAAGGAACTGCCTGCAGAGCTCAGAGACAGGATTGTGTCGAGGCACAGATCTGGGGAAGCCTACAAAAAATTTCTGCTGCATTGAAGGTTCCCAAGAGCACAGTGGCCTCCATAACTCTTAAATGGAAGAAGTTTGGAACAACCAGGACTCTTCCTAGAGCTGGCCGCCCGGCCAAACTGAGCAATCGGGGGAGAAGGGCCTTGGTAAGAGAGGTGACCAAGAACCCGATGGTCACTGACTGAGCTCCAGAGATCCTGTGTGGAGATGGGAGAAACTTCCAGAAGGACAACCATCACTGCAACACTCCACCGATCTGGGCTTTATGGCAGAGTGGCCAGACGGAAACCTCTCCTCAGTGAAAGACACATGAAAGCCCACAGAATCTTGTTTCTCACAGTCTGAGAGTCCTTTCGGTGCTTTTTTGCAAACTCCAAGCGGGCTTTCATGCCCAGAGGGGGGAACAGTATTCCATTGAGCTGCGGATGAAAGCCTGGTATGTGGTGAGGAGCTCAGGTGTGCCAAGGAAGGACTTCGCACGACGGAGGATGCCCAGTCGGCGACTGGCTTTGGAGGCCAGATTTGAAATGTGGTTTTCCCAGGAAAGATCATGGCAGTGAGACCCAAAAGCTTGAGTGTGACAGAACTTCATGGAGAGGATTGTTCAGAAAGTAAATGGGAGGGTTGTTCAGTCGGTCTTTTCGGAGAGACATAGTAAGAGTGTGAGATTTGTCAGGATTGAAAGACATGTTCCACTTGCTTGACCACACTGATTTTGTCCAGGTCTGCAGAGAGTGAGGAGGCTGCAGACTGCCGATCTGAGGGATGAGGAATGGAGCGGCAGAGAGGGGAGTCATCAGCAAAGAGATAGAGAGGATTTTCCAGAGAGTCGGAGAGATCACTGATGAAGACCAGAAATAGCACAGGGCCCAGAACACTACCTTGGGGAACTCCAGCCAGAACAGGAAGGGGAGATGCGAGAAATCCATTAAATCCATCCTCTTCTTCAAACTCGCAAAGAGGCTTTTGGAACTGGCAAATTCGTGATTAAACAAACAATTTTTTATGGCGTTGATGTTTGGTTCCTGTGTTTGCAGTGTTTGTCTCTCCGTATGTATGTATGTATGTATGTATGTATGTATGTATGTATGTATGTATCTCTACATATTTATCCTACATATTGGGTGAGTTTTATAGCTGACAATTACGCTTCTGAAAGGCAGAATGTAATGCCATTTGGCTTTGCCAGTTATGTTTCTCTCAACACCCTTTAGGGAACGTTCATATATTACGTCATATACCTGGGTGGGGCAAATTATCACACTTGATTGGGGCGAACTGAAATTATGACAACAGTGTGATATATGACAGGGCGGGGAGTGGGTGCATGCACCCCAGATAATATGTAATTAAAACTTTGATTAAGGGCTCTTCAAACATTGAAGCGTTTCTTATGACTGCCTCCAACCACCCTTCGCCTGGTGTTGGCTTGACGGTTAGGCTGGAGGGCTTGGGATCCTAGGGTTCTGAGTTCGAATCCCGTTCAACTGTTGAATTAACACCAGGTGTGGTTGACTCAGCCTGTCATCCTTCTGAGGTCGGCGAAATGAGTACCAGGGTAATTTTTAATTTTTAATTTAGTACCAGGGTAATTTGTCTGCTTTAGAACTTAGTTCAGATACTGTCATAAGTGCATACAAAAACTCAGTTATGCACTTATGATAGTATCTGAACTAAGATCTAAATTGCGCACTGTCGGATGGCTCTTCCAGAGCTTGACAGGCAAGGCGCACGTACGTGACCTCCTGGGACAAGAAGTTCATGCAACGTGACAAGGCGCACCCTTCTGGGCGTGGCTCTCGGCATGCCTGACCTTCGTGGTGTTGTAGCTGGTGGTATCCCATTGGCAGTGCTCAGAACTGGCTTCCGGTTTGTTTTATTATTATTATGTAATGTGCTTTAATTGCCATTCTCACTAGTGTCTATTGCGGTGCCATAAGGAACAAAGGATCAATCACATATAGGGAACGACGAACAGGGAAGTATTTAACATAATCCCTATAACTAGTTAACATGCCCCATTCCTCGTAATGGGGACGAAGATGCACCTTAATCCGACATCCGGGCTAAACAGGTCCTCTACCTATTACATGGTGGTGGTTCTTCTTCTTCTTCACAACAATCGGAGCATGTTATGACACAAATTTACCTGGTTTAAAGTATCTTCCCCACTGACATAACAATACAAGACAGAGTGTCGTTCTAGTGTCCAAGTGTAGTGCAACTTTCCCACCATCATAGTTTTTCTTGTCTTTTGACCCTTGTATTGGTAGTTTGCTTCGGTTTTGGAACTACAGCATTTTCTGTTTGGATCACAAAATCCCCTATGTCTGCTTCTCTATGTATTTGTGAGGACGATGTCACCCGCAAGTCCGGTTTGCGTGTCTGTTCACTGAACCGTTCTGAAATTGGCCATTAGCTCCACGAACCAAAACTTATTGCCAATTTAAAAATCCATTCAGCTGCTTGTTGAGATATTGCCTTGTTTATTGTCCTGGACATTTGGAACGTAGGACAAAAAGATTGTTGTAAAATCCCCCATAGCACATTTGCACGATCATGCTTGTGAAATTAAACCTGGCAGGGAATGTCATCGCTGAAGCTGTTCAGATTCTTTACTTCCACAGATTATTTGTTGTCACTCCTGATGACTGTGAGCATTTTGCAACTGTTTGCAATGTTTTTGGAGCATGCCATGCCTTCTTGTTCATGTATGTATTTTACATGTGTATGCATGGTGCAGCTTGTGGCTGGTTGAATAGTGGAATGTGTGATAACACGTTTGCTGTTCGCGTCTTTCTTGCCAGCCTTGGCCACACTTGGTGTGGTTATGGCAGCTGTTGTGACTTCCATTCAATCTGTCCTTGATATCCTGACAAACCTTTAATGTCACTTCCATGACAAGATGCTAGCGAATTTGGTCAATGTGCTTGCAGAAAGAGGCAGCTTGTTGTGAACGTTAAAATGTATTTCTTATCCATGGTTTCCATTATTCTTGATGTTCTTTCATCACTATTCTGTGGCCATCTTTGTCCATGCCGAGACCTTTTATTTTGCAGCACTTTGAGCAGATAAAACGGGGTTTACCTCAAATTATGCATAAAGTATTCCAGTGAAGTTGCTTGATGCATGGCTAAAGCAAAACCTCCCACTCCCAGGTCATCGTGGACTTTTTTTTTCTTTTTTTTTTGGATACAGAATCGAGGCTCGTGAAAGAGCTAACATTTATTTCACAAACAAATCAACCAGACAAACAAAATATATAAAAAGAGGGAGCGGGAAGACAAGATGGGGAGAGAAGGCGAAGCACACAAACGCAACATTTGAGAGCAGGGAGATGTGTGGGAGGGAGAGGGCTTGGGGTGAGGAGGTGTGCGAAGGGGGGGTGGGGGGTGGGAGAAGTATAAAACACAAGGACACCAAGGACTTCCAGGACAGAAGTTGGTATTTCAAAAAAGTGGATTTGGGGTGAAATTAGCGGCGGTAAAAAAGATCAAGGTTTTGGATGGGGGAAAATAAGAGATGGTGGTGAACAGCTGTTTTAAAGACCTGGAGGGTGGAGTGGGATTGAAGAGAGTGAGGGAGTTTGTTCCAGAGGCGGGAGAAAAGAGCAATGAAGGATTGAAGGTGAGCAGAGACTTGATTTTGGCAGTTTAACCATAAGAGGGTTGCAGGCAGATCTTGTGTGACCTGGAGGAATATTTGGGGGACAGAGCCCAGAGAGAGCTGGGGGGGGGGGGGGCAAGGCCAGAGAGGAGTCGGTAGAAGACCGAAAGACCACCAACCTGCCTGCGGTGAGTGAGTGAAAGGCCCTCCCTCGGAGTTAGCTTCATCGCGGGAGATTCCAATGATTCTGAACGCTTTGGTTTCAACAGCGTGAAGACGAGCTAGGTGTGAGGCAGAAGCACCAGACCAGAGAGAGCAGTCTGTCTCTTACATGAGGTGCTGCATTGTCGAAAAGGCGTTTTGTATCTTTTACCACATTGAGGAGCATGCAAGTTGATGGAGTGAGCACAGGAAGTGGGAAAGGAGGAGGTTGGGGGGGGGGGGGGGCAGTAATGTTCTCTGAAGTGAACCACAAGCATAGAGATTGATCCAAAGCGGGTCTGAAGATGTTTCTAGGTCGGCAGAAGGTTCCAAAGATAAAAATGTGGAAAAGTTTGATTGCAATAGTTTCCTGGACATGCTTACATGACACGAGACTTTAATTTACCACCCATTTTGGACGAGTAAATATGAAACCAGAAGACATTTGCGCAATTGGAAATTGCATTGCAATTTTGTGACATTATCATGCTTTCTCAGTTGGTTGCTTTCAGCTTCACAACAGGATAGAGTGGTGTAGGGACATGGACCTAGTTTTGTATACAGAGTCGAGGCTTGTGGAAGATCTAGAACGCTGAACGGATCACCATGCAGCAGAACAAAAGGAATAGTAGAGGGAGGGAGTAAACACCAGTCAGCAGAGTTGAAGGACAAAATCGAGAGGGGCTTGGACAAACAATGGGTGTGGGGAGGAATGTGTGGCAGGAAAGGACGCATGGGGTGGACAAGATGGATAACGTAGAAAACTCTCAGGAAGGAAAAACTGGAAATTTAGAAGGGACATGAGTCTGAATTTGCTTGAAGATCATAAAACCCGACATGTTGTGTCAACCAATCAAAATTTGGGTTATTCAGACCTAAAGCATCAGACTAGCCGTACGCGCATGCGCAGTCCAAGCTCAGATCCTCTCCTGGCTGAGGTCGTGACACACCACCACTGATGTAAAATGACAGGCCAGCGTCCATCACGTGTCGTGTGCAAGCCTATCAGGAACCACCTTTAGAAAAAACCACCTTTAGAGGCCATTTTTCCCCGCAAAGCGGGAGTTGGCCTTTTTCGGGAACCGTGGTTGTTGTTGTTTTTCGGTCCCCTATTTGAAGCAATGTTTTACGGCCGGATGCCCTTCCTGACGCCAACCCTTTTTGCCGCCTTTAACGACAAACAGGGAATTACCAGTGAACTGGTACTCAATTAGCCGACCTCGGAAGGATGACAGGCTGAGTCAACCCCCCTGGCGTTAATTCAGCGATCGACCGGGATTCGAACCCAGGATTCGAACCCAAGCCTATCAGGAACAAACAACCAAAAACAGGTGTGTGTGTGTGTGTGTGTGTGTGTGTGTGTGTGTGTGTGTGTGTGTGTGTGTGTGTGTGTGTGTGTGTGTGTGTGTGTGTGTGTGTGTGTGTGTGTGTGTGTGTGTGTGTGTGTGTGTGTGTGTGTGTGTGTGTGTGTGTGTGTGTGTGTGTGTGTGTGTGTGTACGCACGCATAACAAGTCGGGATTGGGTTATGTAGACCATATAGTAAAACGTCAAGAAGATTGTTGTTTATGCTTGTCGCATTGAGTGCCAGACGACAATGATGGGCCAAATGGCCTGCTCATTTCCTTCAAAATGTTGCACAGGATCGTGCGACATCTTATGCCACTCAGTGAAGACTGAACCTTTCTATTTCTATTTCCATTTTGCAGATACAAAATGAACTACATATAGACAGTTCATAAAAACAACTTACCCTGTGCAGTCTTAAAAAGAAGGACATGGGAATTGTTTTTTTTAATTCAGTTCGCATTTCCAAGCGCAAGCTATATATCCGAGCACGAACCACCATCTTTCCTGAATCTCGATATTCCCCAATGCTGAGAACGTGACTGGCAAATTTGATTGGTCGAGATGGCGTAAAATGGTCTAGATGGCGTACAAATTTACTGTCATTGATGCAGCATCTTTTACACCACCTTATTTAATATGCTAAATTAGTTATTTGTGCCTGTTGTTTGTCCTTTATGGCGTCCATTAAAACATTAAGTTTCTTGTTTGACTCCAAGAAAAAAGTACTTTCCTCCTCTCTGTGTATGCTCGCTTGGGACAAGATTCCGTACAATTTGCCAAATTTAGAGCCAAAGTACTGCTAAACTGCAGGTTCATGTTCCGATTCATGTTCTGTGCAGTGTTCTACAGTGTTCAAAATATAACCTGAAATGGAGGTTATGTTGTTTCTTGATCATAGGTTGACGCCTGTAGAGCATAGACAGACAGACAGACAGACGGAGTCAACCAATTGCTTAACCGAGCTTTGTGCTTTGCACACAGAGCAACGAATGCAATAGTTTCAATTCCCAACAGAGCTTTGACCTTTGACCATGCATGTGCAGGCCAAGCTCCGTCCCTCTCCCTGTCATCACCATCCCTCAACATCACGATGTTGACCTTTCGAATTATGACGTCATAATTATGGCACCAATGACGTCATCGTTAACAACACCGTCATGAACAGTTTACGCGTTGTATCCATTCCAATGATAGGCCGGATATGGATTCGGACCTGAACCAAAATTGAATCTATTCGTCCTTGGCACACACCCAACCTGCCACCAATTTTTTTTTTTTTTTTTTTTTTTGTATACTCAATCGAGGCTCGTGAAAGAGCTAACATTTACTTCACAAACAAATCAACCAGACAAACAAAACACACAAAAAGAGGGAGCGGAAAACAAGATGGGGAGAGAAGGGGGAAGCACACAAACACAACATTTGAGAGCAGGGAGATGTGTGGAAGGGAGAGGGCTTGGGGGGAGGAGGCGTGGGAAGTGGGGGGGGGGGGGGGGGTGGAGGGAGAAGTATAAAACACAAGGATACCAAGGACTTCCAGGACAGAAGTTGGTATTTCA
This sequence comes from Myxine glutinosa, assembly GCF_964187855.1. Lineage (NCBI taxonomy): Eukaryota > Metazoa > Chordata > Myxini > Myxiniformes > Myxinidae > Myxine > Myxine glutinosa. The sequence continues at coordinate 120,711,482 of NC_136270.1, read as the reverse complement.
AAAAAGTGGAATTGGGGTGAAATTAGCGGGGGTAGAAAAGATCAAGGTTTTGGATGGGGGAAGATAAGAGATGGTGGTGAACAGCAGTTTTAAAGACCTGGAGGGTGGAGTGGGATTGAAGAGAGTGAGGGAGTTTGTTCCAGAGGCGGGAGAAGAGAGGAATGAAGGAGTGAAGGTGAGCAGAGTCTTGATTTTGGCAGTTTGACCATAAGAGGGTTGCAGGCAGATCTTGTGCGACCTGTAGGAATATTTGCGGGACAGAGCCCAGAGAGAGCTGGGGGGGCAAGGCCAGAGAGGAGTCGGTAGAAGATGGAAAGACCACCAACCTGCCTGCGGTGAGTGAGTGAGAGGCCCTTGGAGTTAGCTTCATCGCGGGAGATTCCAATGATTCTGAATGCTTTGGTTTCAACAGTGTGAAGACGAGCTAGGTGTGAGGCAGGAGCACCAGCCCAGAGGGGAGAGCAGTATTCCATTGAGCTGCGGATGAAAGCCTTGTATGTGGTGAGGAGCTCAGGTGTGCCAAGGAAGGACTTTGCACGACGGAGGATGCCCAGTCGGCGACTTGCTTTGGAGGCCAGATTTGAAATGTGGTTTTCCCAGGAAAGATCATGGCAGATAGTGAGACCCAAAAGCTTGAGTGACAGAACTTCTTGGAGAGGATTACTCAGAAAGTGGATGGGAGGGTTGTCCAGTCGGTCTTTTCGGAGAGACGTCGTAAGAGTGTGAGATTTGTCAGGATTGAAAGACATGTGCCACTTGTTTGCCCAGTCTGTGATTTTGTCCAGGTCTGCAGAGAGTGAGGAGGCAGCAGACTGCCGATCTGAGGGATGAAGAATGGAGCGACAGAGAGTAGAGTCATCAGCAAAGAGATACAGAGGATTTTCAAGAGAGTCAGAGAGATCATTGATGAAGACCAGAAAAAGCACAGGGCCCAGAACACTGCCTTGTGGAACTCCAGCCTGAACAGGAAGAGATGAGAGAAACCCATTCAGGGCCACACGTTGACCGACTAGAGAGGAAGTCCGCCAGCCAAGCGTGGAGATTTCCATTGATACCAAAAGAGGAGAGTTTGGTGAGCAGAGCGGGGTGCCAGACCGTATCGAAGGCATGTGATATGTCAAGGGAGACTGCTCTAATTTCCTGTTTGGCATTGAGGACCTCCATCCATTGTTGAGAAAGCAGAAGCAGCATGTCCAGAGTAGAGTGTCCAGGTCTGAAACCAAATTGATGATCAGAGATCAAGCCATTGGAGAAGAGGAAAGATTTCATATCTGAAGCAATGATGGATTCCATGACTTTGCTGATAATTGGGAGAAGGCTGATTGGTCTGTAGTTGCTGGGATCTGTTTTTGCACCTTTTTTGTGCAAAGCGGTGATGTTGGCAGATTTCCAAGCAGATGGAAGATGACCTTGAGCAAAAGAGAGGGTGAAGAGAACAGAGAGAGGGAGTGAAAGAGCGAAGAACAGGATTTTAGGACCCGTGGGCTGATGCCGTCAGGTCCAGTTGCAGAATCCGAGTCGAGGGTTGACAGAAACTTTTCCACCTTATCAGGAGGAAAGGACACAGAGTCCAGGAGCAGCTGGGTACGACTGGGTACGGTGGGTACAGAGAGGGATGGGTTTGGGACAGAAGATTTAGAGGCAAACACAGAGTTGAGGCATTCAGCTTTTTCACGCGCGGAGTCAGCCGTGTGGCCATTTGAGGTGAGGGAGGGGATGGAGGGGGAACAAACACCAGAAACAGATTTGACCAGACGCCACCAGGATTTGGAAGAGGGAGACAGATAAGAGAGTTCGGTCCTGAGAACGGAGAGATATTGTTTCCTGGCTCTCCTGAGGGTGGACACACACTTGTTTCGGACTTTGTGAAAGGAAATGAGATTTCCTTCCTTTGGATTTGCTTTCCAGGAGACGAAAGCAAGTTGTTTCTGGGCAATAGCCTCACCACAAGATTCCGTGTACCATGGATGGGAGGAAGGGTAAGACAACAGAAGATGAGATGGGATAAATCTGTGCCTGAGAGAGAGCAGTTTGCTTTGGAAGAATTCCCAGGAAGAATTTATGTCAGAGGCAGTAGAGATGGGAGACCAGTCCAGATGATTGATGGCTGCTTGAAGACCGTGCCAGTTGGCCTGAGTGAAATGCCAGACTCGTCGACGCTGAGGAGGCTCTCTGAGAATGGTCAGAGAGATGTCCACTTTAACAAGCACATGATCAGAAGAGCCGATTGGAGCAGAAGAAGAGCAGCAGACATTTTCAGGGAAGTTAGTCATAACCAAGTCCAGAAGAGAAGATGCTCCGTTGACTGAAATCCGGGTTGGGAAATTGACAGATTGTGTCAGTCCCAGTGAGTCACAGAAGTCCTTTGCTGAAGAGCCATGGCTGGTGAGAGCGGTACCCACACCCAGCCAACTGGCATGGTGACAGTTGAAATCACCACATATGAGGAAGAGAGAGTTGGGATGGGTAGATAGAAGTTGGTCCATATTCTCAGACAGCGAGATGTAGATGGAGTCATCACTGTTTGGTGGACGGTACAACACACATATGAACAAAAGGTGGGAGCGAAGGGGAAGCCGTAGCCAAAGGTATTCCTGGGGGTGAGGTGGAGAGAGGGCAGTGCAGGGCGAGTGAGGAAGAGAGTTTTTTATAAAGATAGCAACCCCACCTCCAGGACGAGGCTCAGGTCTATCATACCGGAGGAGGGAGTAACCTGGGAGAGATACCAAGGAATCAGAGACATCATGAAGGAGGAAAGTTTCTGTTAAGCAGATCACGTCTGGTTTGTCAGAAGCAACCTGTATGGAGAGATCAGACAAGTTTGAGCGAAGGCCCCGGATGTTTGAGGTCCATACTGTTAAGGAAGAGGAAGGGGGAGCATCGGATACAGAACGGGGGGGGGGGGGGGGAGCGGTAGGGTAAGATTTGGAAGAGGAGGAAGAGGTAGGGAGAGCTGTTGAAGGTGTGTCGGAGATTACAGAATAGCTTGGAGAAAGGGAAGAATGGGGCAGACAGAAGGTTTGATGGTGATTGGGAGAGGCGCAGTGAGGTGTTATTTGACGAGGGGGAAGAGCGAGGCAGAAGGTTGAGGGAGATGAAGGTGGAAGGGGGAAGAAGCGGGGAGGACGCTTTGAGGGGGAGGGGTGGGAGGGGAGGAGCGAGGGAGAGTCTCGGAGCGGAGGGGTGTGGGGGGAGATTTGAAAGGAATGGGTGATTGGGAAGATTTGGAGGGGAGGGGCAAGGGGGAAGATTTGAAAGAGATAGGTGATGGGGATGATTTGGAGGGGATGGGCAAGGGGGTAGATTTAGAGGGGAGGGGTGATGGGAAATGGGATTTTGGGGTGATGGGATTTTGAAAAATGTACGATTAATGGGAAACGAACATTTATTGCAAAATGAGTTTCTTGAGACATTCGAGTCAAAAATACGTTTGAGGACGCTGGAGGGAGGATGGAGTGCTGGAGAGTTTAGGGAATGAATGAAAGATGCACTATAAGAGATGGAATTTTTTTTTGGAATGAATGGATTTGGTGAGCAAGTCGAAAGCATCCTTTTATAGAAGAAGAAGAAAAAGGTGTTATAGAATATGACAGAATACAGGTCTTCAGGGGTCAGATGAGACATTTTTTAACAACGTGATCACAAACGAAACGACGTGGTCGAAAAACGAACGAACGAACAAATAAGAACGAATAAGAACAGAAGGAAATGTTTTTGGGTTTTTTTTTTTTTTTTGAGATTTTAAAACAAGGAAGTATGGGATGAAAAACCGTGAAAAACAGAGACCGGAAAATAATTGCAGCGCGATCAGAGAACCGCTGAGACAAAAACGAAGCCTCAAGCCAAGGTTGGACCACAGTAGCCTAGTACTACACTTAGGCCTCAGAATACGCGATAAGAGAGACCGACGATTCTGTACACAGGTATGAAAAACCAACGCCAAGAATACTATTCAAGACACCCCAATAGGTACATACAAGACCAGTTTCAACAAAAACACAATTGAGAAAAGTTACTTAACTTCGAAAGCGAGCGTGCATGGACAGCTTTGAAGAGACGAGACCTCCAATCTTGCGCATTTATTTATTTTTTCTGAATCCGTCAATAACTTTTAAAGATATCCTGTTCACAGACAGACATGGGTGAAAACGCAACCTTTGCCTACCTTCGGTGGCACAGGTAATAATGCGGTTCAGCGAATTTGGGGAAGATTGGTGTTTGTAAACGTAAAAGCAAACAGACTTTTTTTTGTTTTTTAAAATATATTTGCCCCTTCATTCCCACTGCTATATCTCTCTGATAATTTTTCCCTTTTCAGTCGAAATTAATATTGTATCCAAGCAATGTCATTTGTTGATTTTTTTTTTTTAAAGTTTTTTTGGTTTTTTTTCTCTGCTAACCTGCATCAGTTCAGTTGTTTCTTTTTTACCCTTTTTCTTTTTTGACATTTTTTCGGATATTTTTGGCCCAGATTGTCAAGAGAACAAAACATGTGAACCGTCCGTCCGTCATGCTATCTCCTGAACAGTTGGGCAGAAATTCACCAAACTTGGTAGTTATAATCACCACATGGCAAGAGGTCGCAGGAGCAGTGCCATTTTTGGCACTGCCCCCTGGGGCGGAGTAATATGGCCAAATACCGAAAAAGGCAAGTACGGGCACATTTTAAAACATTTTTAATGAAACTTTGGATGTGCAATCAACATTGGGAAACTCATGAAATATGTATTACGATTTGAAGCGGTGAAGCCGCTTCATTATTTGGCTTTGTCCTTCCATCAAAGGGCATAGCCGTCAAAAATGAAGAACCTTTCTAACCCACCGTGTTTAATTCTAAAGAGTTCTAAAGGGTAATTCTAAAGAGTTATGAAGGGTAATTCTAAAGAGTTATAAAGGGTAATTCTAAAGAGTTATAAAGGGTAATTATAATGGGTTTTAATGGGCAGTTATAATGTGTTGTAAAGGATAATTCTAAAGAGTTATAAAGGGTAATTCTAATGGGTTTTAATGGGCAGTTATGTGTTGTGAAGGATAATTCTAATGGGTTTTAATGGGCAGTTATAATGTGTTGTAAAGGATAATTCTAAAGAGTTATAAAGGGTAATTTTAATGGGTTTTAATGGGCAGTTATAATGTGTTGTAAAGGATAATTCTAAAGAGTTATAAAGGGTAATTATAATGGGTTTTAATGGGCAGTTATAATGTGTTGTAAAATATAATTCTAAAGAGTTATAAAGGGTAATTATAATGGGTTTTAATGGGCAGTTATAATGTGTTGTAAAGGATAATTCTAAAGAGTTATAACGGGTAATTCTAATGGGTTTTAATGGGCAGTTATAATGTGTTGTGAAGGATAATTCTAATGGGTTTTAATGGGCAGTTATAATGTGTTGTGAAGGATAATTTTAATGGGTTTTAATGGACAGTTATAATGTGTTGTAAAGGATAATTCTAAAGAGTTATAAAGGGTAATTATAATGGGTTTTAATGGGCAGTTATAATGTGTTGTAAAGGATAATTCTAAAGAGTTATAAAGGGTAATTATAATGGGTTTTAATGGGCAGTTATAATGTGTTGTAAAGGATAATTCTAAAGAGTTATAAAGGGTAATTCTAATGGGTTTTAATGGGCAGTTATAATGTGTTGTGAAGGATAATTTTAATGGGCAGTTATAATGTGTTGTAAAGGATAATTCTAAAGGGTTATAAAGGGTAATTATAATGGGTTTTAATGGGCAGTTATAATGTGTTGTAAAGGATAATTCGAAAGTTATAAAGGGTAATTCTAATGGGTTTTAATGGGCAGTTATAATGTGTTGTGAAGGATAATTCTAATGGGTTTTAATGGGCAGTTATAATGTGTTGTGAAGGATAATTCTAATGGATTTCGTTGTTAATCTTTTTTCGCATCTTTCAACTTTGTTGTTAGTTGGGAAGTGTAGGGATTTGTGATGGCGCAGATTCGACTTTGCTCTAGTTTATTTTTTGGGATGGTTCAATAGTTTTAGTTTAATTGTTGTGTCGTTACTAATGTGAATTGGCATTTCTGTAAACACGGAGCTTCTCCACCACCTAATCGCCGCTACGCCAGCACCAACAAACATTCCACCGCATTTGCACCTACCTGTAAGCATGGCTGTTCATTAAAGCGTGCATTCCACGGAGTCAGCAAGGTGAGCATTCTGCACAGTGCCAGGGTGGGAATCTTTCACTGGTTGCCTGTGCCAAGGCAGCAGTTTTTATAAAGCTGCCTGCTTTATTTCAAGACCAGTTTGTCAAGACAACAAAGCTGTGAGGTGGTTTTTTTTGTTTTATGCTAAAAAGAAAGCAACTGCTAAGGTAAGAAATGTAACAAACATTTTTACCATGTACTTGTGCTTCCAAATTCTCACCTTCATGCAACCTTTTAAATGTTTTAAGGTTCAGTGCACTCCATACGTATGCTGCAAAGGGTGAAGTCAAATTTGTTGTCCCCCGTCGCACCTGGGCTAGCGGCTAGGGTGCCAGCTTAGGATCCAAGGATCCTGGGTTCGAATCCTGGTCGATCGCTGAATTAACGCCAGGGGGGTTGACTCAGCCTGTCATCCTTCCGAGGTCGGCTAATTTGAGTACCAGTTCACTGGTAATTCCCTGTGTGTCGTAAAAAGGCGACAAACAGGGTTGGCGGCAGGAAGGGCATCCGGCCGTAAAACATTGCTTCAAAAAGGGGACCAAAAAACAACAACCATGGTCCCCGAAAAAGGCCAACCCCCGCTTTGCGGGGAAAAATGGCCTCTAAACGGTGGTTTCGCACCGCGAGCGAAAGGGGGACTATGATTGTCCCCTCCGTTCGTGCGTGCGTGCGTAAGCGGAGGACCGAATTATAATTTCGTGTGTGGGTGCAACAAGGCATATGGAAGAACCCTATTGAAAATTAGGTCACCACGTCAAAATCCAAGATGGCCGCCGCCATGTATGTCTGAACCTTGAGCGGAATATCTTGAAAAATAAGCGAAGTACCAACTTCTAATCTGGTGTGTCGGTGTACCTACACATAAGGAAGAACACTATTGAAAATTTGGTCGCCACGTCAAAATCCAAGATGACCGCCACCATATACATATGTCTGAACCTTGTGAGCACAATATCTTAAAAAATAAACGAACTACTAACTTCTAATTTGGTGTGTGGGTGTATCTACGCATAAGGAAGAACGCTATTGAAAATTGGGTCACCACATCAAAATCCAAGATGGCCGCCTTGCGTCTTCCACTTTGTCAACTCGCATCACTTCACCGACGGGGGACCTAGGCGTAACACTTATTATTGCTATATGCTCAAGAAATTTGGATTTGAGATCAAAAGATGAATATGAGGCGAGAGTACAGAAGGTCAGCTTTTATTTCTTGGTATGTCTATGCAACAACAGAATTTTAATATTCAGTCTATTTTAGGTGAGCATAAATATTGGAACAGATGACTGGCAGGTGTTTCTTCTTGCATTGATTGTTCACACACAAAAGTGCTGTGAATGTCCAGTCTTGGTTTTAGCCTTTGCTTTTACCTTGAGTCTGCCCTGGAAATCAGTAGGCATAAACCAACACAAAGACCAAAGAACTGTCTATGAAAGAAAAACAAGCAATGTGGAAGCTGAAAAAACAGAATAATGCAATTATAACCATGGCACAAAATGGGCATAGCAAATACAATTTGGAATATCTTGATAAAGAAAGAAACGTGTACTTAGCAATAGACAGGTCAGCCAAGGAAAACAACTGCAGTTCATGACAGAAAAATCATCAGAACTGTGAAGAAAAACCATAAAACAACTCTCAGTGACATCACCAACAACCTCTAGAGTGCAGTGGTGAAAATATCACAATCTACCATTCGCAGAAGACTTTGACAGCAGAATTACAAAGGCTACACCGCAGTATGCAAAGCTCTCATCAACACCAAAAATAGAATGGCCAGATTAGAATTTGGCAAGAAATAAAGAGGTGAGCCAGTGAGTTCTGGAACAAAGTTTTATGGACCGATGAGACCAAGATAAACCTTTACCAAAGTGACGAAAAGGTGGAAGTGTGCCAAGGCCAACGCACCAAGAAGTTCATCAGGGGAAAAAGTGGAAGGTTTTAGACTGGCCAAGTCAATCTCTCGATATAAATCCAATAGAGCATGCATTTTACTTGCTGAAGACCAGACTAAAGTCAGAAATCCCCAAAACGAGCAACATCTGAAAATGGCTACAGTAAAGGCTTGGCAAAGCATCTCAAACGGAGATACCAATAGTTTGGTGATGTCGATGAGTCAGACTCTATGTTGTTATTACATGCAAGGGATATTCAACCAAATACGAACCATTATACTAATTTAATTTACTTTAAGTTAATCTGTTCCAATACCATGCTTAACTAAAATGGGGGCACTGGACATAAAAAGTGGTATTGTTATAGGATGGTAAAACATTTACAAAGAAATACCAATAAATAATAGCTGATCTTCTGTACTCTTGCCTCATTCATCTTTTGATCTCAAATTCTTAAATATTTAGCAGAAATATAATATCAAATTTGACTTCCCTGTTCCAATACTTATGGAGGGCACTGTATCTTGAAAAAGACATGTGGAAAGGTCTTGGCACTCATATTTTGTTTATTACTCTGTGTATCGTTACACATGGACTAGGTTTGCTCAATGCAAGTCAGGTGTGTGCTTGTTCTAAACGTGGTCTATTGTTTCATCATTCTGACACAATGGAATGATAGTGGATCGTTTCCCACTTTCTCTTGTGCTTTCTGCATTTATTTATTTATTTAACTTAAAACTTATTCAACCAAATACATAATTCAACTTATTTTGCAAAGCAAAAATCGGGCTGAAGAAATTGGTTCACTTTGTCTGTCTTGTCTCTAGAAACGTCAGTTTATGATCGAGGATCAATTTAATTTCAATTGAATGTCGCATTTTGAACATGAATTGGAACATGAATCAGAAAACGAACCTGTAGTTCAGGAGTACTTTGGCTCTGATTTTAGACTGATTGTGAATGCACAGAGAGCAGCGAGATATTTTTTTTTTAACTCCATCTGCCGACTCTTAGTGAATCTCAGGCCGACTGCCAGGGTCATCAAGCAGCCATCAAACTTCTGGACCGGTCTCCTTATTTCTACTGTCTCTGACATCAACTCATCCTGGGAATTCTTCCAAACTAAATTGCTCTCTCTCTCATGCACAGATTTTTTTTTTTTTTTTTTTTTTTTTTTTTTTTTTTTGTATACAATATCGAGGCTCGTGAAAGAGCGAACATTAATCACACAGAAAGACAAACCGACACATAAAACATATAACATAGGGACCGGTAGACAAGATGGGGAGAGAGGGGGAAGGACACAAACACAACATTTGAGAGCAGGGACCGAGAGACATGGAGACATCGAGAGATCTGAGAGAGGGCGAGGGCTTTGGGGGGGGGGGGGCGTGGGAAGGGGGCAGTGGGAGAGGTATAAAACATATGGACACTGCCAGGACTTCCAGGAAAGAAGTTGGAATTTCAAACAAGGTGGATCTGGGGTGAATTAGCGGGGGTAGAAAAGATCAAGGTTTTGGATGGGGGAAGATAAGAGATGGTGGTGAACAGCTGTTTTAAAGACCTGGAGGGAGGAGTGGGATTGAAGGGAGTGAGGGAGTTTGTTCCAGAGGCGGGAGAAAAGAGGAATGAAAGAGTGAAGGTGAGCGGAGAGCCGAGATTTCGGCAGTTTAACCATCAGAGGGTTGCTGGCAGATCTTGTGCGACCTGTAGGAATATTTGGGGGACAGAGCACAGAGAGAGCTGGGGGTGCAAGGCCGGAGAGGAGTCGGTAGAAGACAGAAAGACCACCTACCTGCCTGCGGTGAGTGAGTGAAAGGCCCTCAGAGATAGCTTCATCGCGGGAGATTCCAATAATTCTGAAAGCTTTGGTTTCAACAGCGTGAAGCCGAGCTAGGTGTGAGGCAGGAGCACCGGCCCATAGGGGAGAACAGTATTCCATTGAGCTGCGGATGAAAGCCTTGTATGTGGTGAGGAGCTCAGGTGTGCCGAGGAAGGACTTCGCACGACGGAGGATGCCCAGTCGGCGACTGGCTTTGGAGGCCAGCTTGGAAATGTGGTTTTCCCAAGAAAGATCATGGCAGATAGTGAGACCCAAAATCTTGAGCGACAGAACTTCTTGGAGAGGATTGTTGAGAAAGTAGATGGGAGGGTTGTCCAGTCGATCTTTTCGGAGAGACATAGTAAGAGTGTGAGATTTGTCAGGATTGAAAGACATGTTCCACTTGTTTGACCAGTCTGTGATTTTGTCCAGGTCTTCAGAGAGTGAGGAGGCAGCAGACTGCCGATCTGAGGGAAGAGGAATGGAGCGGCAGAGAGTGGAGTCATCAGCAAAGAGATAGAGAGGATTTTCGAGAGAGTCAGAGAGATCATTGATGAAGACCAGAAAAAGCACGGGGCCCAGAACACTGCCTTGGGGAACTCCAGCCTGAACAGGAAGAGGAGATGAGAGAAACCCATTCAGGGCCACACGTTGACGACGACTAGAGAGGAAGTCCGCCAGCCATGCGTGGAGATTTCCATGGATACCAAAGGAGGAGAGTTTGGTGAGCAGAGCGGGGTGCCAGACCGTGTCGAAGGCACGTGATATGTCGAGGGAGACAGCTCTAATTTCCTGTTTGGCATTGAGGACCTCCATCCATTGTTGAGACAGCAGAAGCAGCATGTCCAGAGTAGAGTGACCTGGTCTGAAACCAAATTGATGATCAGAGATCAAGCCATTGGAGAAGAGGAAAGATTTCATATCAGAAGCAATGATGGATTCCATGACTTTGCTGATAATTGGGAGAAGGCTGATTGGTCTGTAGTTGCTAGGATCTGTTTTTGCACCTTTTTTGTGCAAAGCGGTGATGTTGGCTGATTTCCAAGCAGATGGCAGTTGACCTTGAGCAAAAGAGAGGGTGAAGAGAACAGCGAGAGGGTGAGATAGAGCAGCAGAGCAGGATTTTAGGACCCGTGGGCTGATGCCGTCGGGTCCAGTTGCAGAATCAGAGTCGAGGGTTGACAGAAACTTTTCCACCTTGTCAGGAGGAAAGGACACGGAGTCCAGGAGCAGCAGGGTACGACTGGGTATGGTGGGTACAGAGAGGGATGGGTTTGGGACACAAGATTTAGAGGCAAACACAGAGTTGAGGCATTCAGCTTTTTCACGTGCGGAGTCAGCTGTATAGCCGTTTGAGGTAAGGGAGGGGATGGAGGGGGAACAAACACCAGAAACGGATTTGACCAGACGCCACCAGGATTTGGAAGAGGGAGACAGATAAGAGAGTTCGGTCTTGAGAACGGAGAGATATTGTTTCCTGGCTCTCCTGAGGGTGGACACACACTTGTTTCGGGCTTTGTGAAAGGAAATGAGATTTCCTTCCGTTGGATTTGCTTTCCAGGAGACGAAGGCAAGTTGTTTCTGGGCAACAGCCTCACCACAAGATTCCGTGTACCATGGACGGGAGGAAGGGTATGACAACTGAAGACGAGATGGGATAAATCTGTGCATGAGAGAGAGCAATTTACTTTGGAAGAATTCCCAGGATGAGTTGATGTCAGAGGTGGTAGAGATGGGAGACCAGTCCAGATGATTGATGGCTGCTTGAAGACCGTGCCAGTTGGCCTGAGTGAAATGCCAGACTCGTCGACGCTGAGCAGGCTCCCTGAGGATGGTCAGAGAGATGTCCACTTTAACAAGGACATGATCAGATGATCCGATCGGAGCAGAAGAAGAGCAGCAGACATTTTCAGGGAAGTTAGTCATAACCAAGTCCAGAAGAGAAGATGTTCCGTTGACTGAGATCCGGGTCGGGAAATTGACAGATTGTGTCAGTCCCAGTGAGTCGCAGAAGTCCTTTGCTGAGGAGCCATGGCTGGTGAGAGAGGTACCCACACCCAGCCAACTGGCATGATGACAGTTGAAATCACCACATATGAGGAAGAGAGAGTTGGGATGAGTAGATAGAAGTTGGTCCATATCATCAGACAGCGAGATGTAGATGGAGTCATCACTGTTTGGTGGACGGTACAACACACATATGAACAAGAGGTGGGAGCGAAGGGGAAGCCGTAGCCAGAGGTATTCCTGGGGGTGAGGTGGAGAGAGTGCAGTGCAGGGCGAGTGAGGAAGAGAGTTTTTGATAAAGATAGCAACCCCGCCTCCAGGACGAGGCTCAGGTCTATCATACCGGAGGAGGGAGTAGCCCGGGAGAGATACTATGGAATCAGAGACATCATAAAGGAGGAAAGTTTCTGTTAAGCAGATCACGTCTGGTTTGACAGAAGCAACCTGTATGGAGAGATCAGTTAAGTTTGAACGAAGGCCCCGGATGTTTGAGGTCCATACCGTTAATGAAGAGGAAGGGGGAGCATCAGATACAGAACAGGGGGGAGGAGGGGTAGGGTAAGATGTGGAAGAGGTGGAAGAGGTAGGGAGAGCTGTTGAAGGTGTGTCAGAGATTTCAGAATAGCTCGGAGAAAGGGAAGGATGGGGCGGACAAAAGGTTTGATGGTGATTGGGTGAGCCACAATGAGGTGTTATTTGAGGAGGGGGAAGAGCGAGGCAGAAGGTTGGGGGAGATGGAGGTGAGAGTTTGAAGGGGGAAGAAGCGGGGAGGACGCTTTGAGGAGGGGGAGTGAGCGGGGGGAAATTGAGAAGCAATGAGGGTGGGGAGATTTGAAGGGGAGGGGTGAGGGGGGAGTTTGGGAGGGAAGGGACAAGGGGAGGGATTTGAAAGGGATGGGATATGGGGGAGATTTGGGGGGGAGGGGTGAGGCAGGAGTCTAGGAGGGGAGGGGCGAGGGGGCGTCTTGGCGGGGAGGGGTGAGGGAGTAGTTTAGGAGGGAGGGGGCAAGGGGGGAGATTTGAAAGGGATGGGTGATGGGGAAGATTTGGAGGGGAGGGGTGATGGGTAAGATTTGGAGGGGAGGGGTTATGGGGAAGATTTGGAGGGGAGGGGTGAGATTGGATTTTTGAAAGTGTACGATTTATGGGAAACGAACATTTATTGCAAAATGAGTTTCTTGTGACCTTCGAGTTAAAAATACGTTTAAGGACGCTGGATGGAGGATGGAGTGCAGGAGAGTTTAGGGAATGTAGAACAAAGGCACTATAGGAGATGGATATTTTTTTTGGGATGAATTGATTTGGTGAGCAAGTCGAAAGCAGCCTTTTAAAGAAGAAGAAGAAAAAGGTGTTATAAAATATGACGGAATACATAACTTGAGGGGAAAGTGTAAACATTGAAGGTTAATGAGTGAAAACTATCTGGGGAAATGGGGGAGAAACACGTGGTCGAAGAACGAACGAACGAATAAGAATGAATAAACGAATGAGAACAGAGAAGGAAATGTTTTTTTTTTTTTTTTTTTTTTTTTTTTTTTTTTTTTTTGAGTTGAGATTTACACAAGGAAGTAGGCTATGGGTGAAAAGCCTGGGAATACAGAGAACGAAAGTTATTGGATCACAAACGACGGACCACTGAGAGAAAAACAAAGCCTCAAGGTTGTACAGTGCACACTGTACAAGGCCTTGCTCGCGACACGGCAAACAGACGATCAATTTATGAAAGATAAACACCGAGAAACAACCAAAGTTGCACACAATAACTTCACACACCGAAAGATAAATACAGTTTCGACAAAATACAATTGTGAACAGACTTAACTTCGAAAAACGTGGAGACCGTGTGGAGCTTCGAAAATCCCTGCCGCCGTCTCCAAGATCTCGCGAGATCTCCAGGTGGTCAAAATGGCTCGCTGGGCGACCGCGCGTGCACTTCCGGTGGTCAAAATGGCTCGCTGGGCGACCGCGCGTGCACTTCCGGTGGTCAAAAAATCAATTTATCCCATCTCGTCTTCAGTTGTCATAACCTTCAGTTGTCCATGGTGCACTGAATCTTGTGGTGAGGCAGTTGCCCTGAAACAGCTTGCCTTCACCTCATAGAAGGCAAATCCAACTGGAATCTCAGGCAATCTCGGTTCCTTCCACAAGGCTCGGAACAAGTGTGTGTCTACCCTCAGGAGAGCCAGGAAACAACACCTTTCGAATCTCAAGACTGAACACTCAAACCTGTCTCCCTCCTCCAAATCCTGGTGGAATCTGGTTAAATCTTTCTGGTGTTTGTTTCCCTTCCATCCTTTTCCTTCCCTCAAATGGATCCACAGCTGACACTGCCCGTGAAAAGGCTGAATGTCTCAACTCTGTCTCTGCTTCGAATCTTCTGTCCCAAGTCCATCGCTATCTGTACCCACCTTACCCAGTCAAACCCAGCTGCTCCTGGACTCTTGTGTCCTTCTCGCCCGACAAGGTGGAGAGGTTTCTGTCAAACCTCGACTGATTTTGCAACCCAACCTGACGGAATCAACCCACGTGTCCTAAAAACCTGCTCCACTGCTCTGTCACTCCCTCTCTCTGTTCTCTTCACCCTCTCTTTTGCTCAGTCATCTGCCTTTTGCTTGGAAATCAGCGAACATTACCGCTTTACACAAAAAAGGTGCAAGACAGATCCTTGCAACTACAGACCAATCAGCCTGCTCCCAATCATCAGCAAGGTTATGGAATCCATCATCACTTCTGACATGAAATTCTTCCTCTTCTCCAATGTCTTCATCTTAGATCATCAATTTTGATTCAGACCAGGTCACTCCACCCAGGACATGCTGCTTCTGCTTTCTCAACAATTTATAGAGGTCCTCAGTGCTAAGCATGATGTTATAGCCGTCTCCCTTGACATATCTCGAGGTTTCGATCCAGTCTGGCATCCCACAATGTTCACAAAACTCTCTGCTTATGGTATCCATGGCGATCTCTATTCATCGCTTGTGGACTACCTCTCCTGTCGTAGTCAACGCGTGGCTCTCATATCAATGGAATTCTCTCATCTCCTCTTCATGTCCAGGCTGGAGTTCCTCAAGGCAGTATTCTGGGCTTTGTGCTTTTTCTAATCTTCATCAATGATCTCACCAACTCTCTGGAAATCCTCTTTATCTCTTTGCTGATCTCACCCTCTGCTGTACCATCTATCACCCCTCAGAATGGCAGGCAGCAGCCTCCTCACTCTCTGCAGACCTTGTTAAACTCACAAGCTAATCAGACAGTCCTTTCATTAAAATGAAGCACTTGGAGCATGTCTTTCAATCTTGACAAATCTCGCACTCTCACCACGTCTCTCCAAAAAGACCGTCTGGGAAACCTCTCCCATCTAGTTTCTCTACAATCCTCTCAAAGAAGTTCAGTCACTCAAGCGTTTGGGGCTCAATATTGCCATGATCTTTCCTGGGAAAGCCACTTTTCCAAGCTGGCCTCCAAAGCTAGTTGCCAACTGGGTATCCTCTGTCATGTAAAGTCCTTCCTTTTCACACCTAAGCTCTTAACCACATTCATAGCTTTCATCCGCAGCTTGGAGTACTGCTCTCCCCTTGGGGCTGTTGCTGCTGTCTTACACCAAGCTCGGCTTCGCACTGGAAACCAAGGCTTTTAGGATCATTGGCATCTCATGTGATGAAGCTGATTCTGAGGGTCTTTCACTCTCTCTCTCACCACAGGCAGGTCGGTGGTCTTTATCTGTCTTATACTGACTCCTCTCCCGCCTTGCACCCGCTGCTACATATTTCTGCAAGACGCTCAAGTTCTGCCAGCAACCCCTTTCTGGTGAAACTGCCAAAATCGAGAATCATTGCTCAGCATCACTCTTTCATTCCTCTTTTTTCCTGCCTCTGGAACAAACTCCCACACTGTCTTCACTCACACGCCTCCCTTCAGGTCTTTAAACAGCTCTTCACCACCATTTTATATCTTCCCGCATCCAAAACCATTATCTTTTCTACCCCTGTTAATCCACCCCAAACCCACCTCCTTCAGATCCACCGTTTTCCTTCCTGAAAGTCCCTGCAGTACCAATCTTGTTTATCCCGTGTACCTCGTCCCAGCCCTTTCTCTTCCACAGATCTCCGGATGTCCCTATTCCCAACTGTTGTTGTGCTTCCGTTTCTCACCCCTCTTGTCTTGTGCTCCCTTTTTTATATGTTCTGTCTGTTAGCACTCATACGAGCATCAACTTCATATTCCAAAAAAAAAATATGAAAATCATTACAAACAGGAAAATTACTGTTATTAAGGATGTCATAAAGGGCACAAACAACAAGCATGAATAACTAATATAACTTGTTAAATAAGGTGGTGTAAGAGATGCTGCATCAATGGTGGTGAACTTCAAGAATGTTTTTTTTCTTTTTCTTTTCTTCCTGCAACCTTTAAAATCTTTATTTTATTTCAATTGAATCATATACAGTCACGTGAAAAATGCACCTGAGCTGGTGCACCTGATTCTAATTTCAGGTATTTGAAGTAGTGATAAATGTAAGGGTGTACTTACTTTTCCACATGCGAAATTTTCATTTGTTTTTTAAATTATACAATGGACGACAAAATGTAAATACAACAGGCATTTTAAGGCCATTTTCCCTGCAAGAGCGGGGGTTAGCCTTGCGGGCCCCATGACGATGTTCTCCACTTTGCCCTATTCTCTGCATCTCCCCTTGTTAACCCCCTTGCCCGCATTTCTTCTTCCACCATCTTTAGCCAAGTCTTTCTCGGTCTTCCCCGTCCTCTTTCTCGGTCGTCCTGCATTCATTTCCATCACTCTTCTCAACCAGTCACTTTCATCCTTCCTCAACACATGACCAAACCATCTCAACCTGTTCCTCTTCACAGCATCAATCACAGGCTCCATTCCCATCATCTTTCCCAATTCATCATTTGTCTTCCTCTCTCTCAACGATACTCCACATATCCACCGAACCATTCGCATTTCCACCCTTTCCAGCCTTCGTTGCTGCTCTACGTTCATTACCCATGTCTCGCTCCCATAAATCATAACACTTCTCACACATGCAGCATACACCTTTCCCTTCAGCTTCAACGACACTCCCCTCATCAGCACGCCACTCAGTTCCCGAAACTTCTTCCATGCACATCTCACTCGAGCAACCGTTGCCGAGTCTGATCCACCTTCTCCATTCAGCATGTCTCCTAGGTAACAAAATGTTTTCACACCTTCCAGCTTCACGCCGTCTCCAAGATCCAACTCAACATTTCCTCCATCTGCAGCTCCCTCTGTGCACACCTTACACATGAATGTAGCTGCCACACTGGTTAATGACCCTCTCAAGCCACTACATTATTGATGAACCCACTCAGCGCACATTGTACATTGAATGGAATTCACTCCGACACCCTTCCTGCACATAGCACACGGCCACTTCCCAGCTCTTTCCACCTCACCACATGCTTTACCACTTGCCATCACCTTCGTTTTTCCGATATTCACCTTCAGACCTTTTGTCTCCATACATTCCATCCACTTGTTCATCTTCTCCTTCAGTCCACCCATACTTTCTGCAATCAACACCAGATCATCTGCATACAACAACTCCCACGGTAAACCCTCCTTTACATTCTGAGGCAGCACCTCCATCACAGCTACAAATAGTAGTGGACTTAGTACCGACCCCTGATGCACTCCCACCTTCACCTCAAACTCACCACTGTTCCCGTCCTTCATCCTTACAGCTGTGCGCGCTCTTTTGTACATTGCCATCACTACTCTGATCAACCATTCCTCCACTCCAAACTTCCTCAATGCTCATGTCACTACTTCACGTGGAATCCTATTGAATGCTTTCTCCAGATCAACAAACCCAAGAAACAACTTCTTCCTCTTCTCCATATACTTCTCCTGCAACTGCCTCACAATAAAAAGCGTGTCTGTCGTTCCTCTTCCTGGCATAAATCCAAACTGCATTTCGACGATCTTCACCTTCTTCCTTATCCTCCTCTCCAACACCCTTTCCAATACCTTCATTCCATGCTCCAATAACTTTATCGCTCGGTACGAGCTACACTCCAGAGTCCAGAGGGTCACCTTTCCCCTTGTATAGAGGGACGAGGGTACTCAGTTCCCAATCCACTGGAATGCGGCCTTCTTTCACCACCAGATTACAGATCTCTGTCATTCTCTTCACACCTCAATTTCCCGCTGCCTTCAACATATCTCCCACAACTCCCGTCGGCCCTCCCGCTTTTCTACTCTTCATTGCTTTTATCGCTTCCTCAACTTCCTTCTCGGTTATCTTCTCTACCGGTCCTAAAACTGGACTACAAAATGTAAATGTTTCATGATATTTGTTATATTATATCACCTTTATCTATCAATATTGTTGAAATGAAGATCAAATAGCTGTATGTTGAAATATGTTGAAAAAGTCAAAACTTTACTTGGGGTTTACTTTACTTACTTTTTCACGTGACTGTACTTGAATACTGTAGATCACAAATCGTCGATTTGGCACTTTCACAAACCTTCCATTTCACAATAGTGTCCAAAATTATTCATGCCATGAGGGCAGAGTAACAATGAGAATCTGCATTAACGCCATCATTCCCTGAGGGCAGCTTAACTGTTTGAGATTCTGCATTCTGACAAATGTAGTGGTGCCTAGCACTCTGATTGGTGCATCTTTTTCTCAGATTGTTTCAATCCTCAATTTCTCTGAGAGGAGTAGGCATACGATTTATAATTGCGCAAATGCATGGATAAACCTCGATGACGACAAAAGGCATCTCAGCAGAGCGTCGTCAGCTCTGGACTGTTCCGTTTGATCCATCGGCTTTGGTTACCATCATGCCTGCTATGCAATGTTCATGAACAAAACGAACATAGATCGTGCTTGGAAACACAAATCCAGAGTTTAAGAGATCCTCAAGACTTTGTCCTCCTTTGTCCTTTGTCCTCAAGACTGCGTGGAGTAAGGTGTTCCATGAACTCTCAAATTATATGTAATTTTAGGACTACAGGGGTATCTGTAATATGTATTAACATTTGGCATTTGATGTATTTTATGTCCCATTGGGACGAAGAGGCCAAGTAAGTAAGTAGTTTGATATATTACCTCCGTCACTGAAGGTGGCCGGAGATTATATTGTCACCTATGTCTGTCTGTCTATGAGCAGGATATCTCAACAAGTTGTGGACAGGTTCCGTGTGTGACGAGGACGAATTGTTTAGAGTTTGATGAAGATCCGGATCCGGATACTAGAACTTTTTAAAAAGTGATTTTTCTCCACTGAGAGAAATGGCCAAAAACGATATGTAGCCCGATATCTCAAAAAGTTAATGACAGATTATTATTATAAAACTTGGTAGACAGGTTGGGTGTATGATAAGGACGAATCGATTTATAATTTGGTGGAGATCCGGATCCGGCGTATATGTAAAAAAAAAAAATAACCACCTTTAGAGGCCATTTTTCCCCGCAAAGCGGGGGTTGGCCTTTTTCGGGAACCGTGGTTGTTGTTGTTTTTCGGTCCCCTATTTGAAGCAATGTTTTACGGCCGGATGCCCTTCCTGACGCCAACCCTTTTTGCCGCCTTTAACGACAAACAGGGAATTACCAGTGTACTGGTACTCAAACCGGCGTATATGTGGGATACAAAACGTACACTGTTCAGCCTGGAGGATGTATGCGCTCTACCGAGTGGCGTTCGATATTTCTTTCTTTTTTCTTTCCTGGGCTATACACCAGGCCACTTGGCTCTTTGGAGCAGTCAAGTCCAAAAGTAAGCATCAGGTGTACTTTTGAAACCAAATTATCTGTGGAAATGAAAGTTGGTTTTTGCCTGTCCTGAGTTTGTTGACTCAGTGATTCCACTTGGACATTTGTAACATTGCCAACGTCTCGGTCATGTCGCTACTACACGACAAAATGGTATCTTGGCACGAGTTTTGTATATCTCACAGGTATACACACTTAACTTTGAGCTGTCTAGCTTGGGTTTGAAATGATGCATCCCTCCCTGGTGTTTCATACGCAGGGTGAGGCATCCATGTGGGCACATTCCATCACAGGGGGCATTACCTTTGGGACGCACCTGTCAGCATAGGTTGTTGGTTGACGTTGAAAATCAACACAGCCTTTCGCGAATAATATTGGAGTCATCCTGAGCAAATTACAAATTCCAGCCATAACCTACAGGGGGGGTGTGGGGGGGGGGGCACTGCATCATGCAGAATTAGATGCAGATTTGGACCCCAACTTTTTGCGATCTTGTTCCTTGCAACATGCAATGGCTGGAACAGCTTCCGGCTGTGGTTCATAACGAGCATTTTTAGAATTGGATTTGCTCAGATTACTTGGCTAAACAAAGCAACTCTTTCTTGATGCAATGTGTGTGTGTACATACAAACATCTTGCTATAATTCACCAAATGTCTGTCCGTCTGTCTGTCCGTCCGTCCGTTCCCATGTACCGCAAAAACGGTTGAACCGATCGCAACGATATTTTGGGTGGGTAATCCTGGGACCCCCTGGAGTAAAATAGGCTATATTGTTTTTCCAATTTCAGCTTTGGTCTCCAGCATTCTCAGTTTTGGACTCCCGCCGAACGTTATTGTCCCGGGTACCGCAAAAACGGCTGCACCGATCGCAACAATAAACCTCCATGCCCGTCGGATTCCCACAGGTGACCCCACTAGTCTGAATAATTAGACATATATGTTCTGCTTTAGGAAATTTCTGATAAGAATCTTCATTGGAGTAGATTCAGATTTATAAATCCACTGCACCAAATTTATAGGAATATTAAACATCCTCTGTGCTGCTTTGTGTGGTTGGTAAAGTCAATTGTATCTTGTTACCTGAACCCCACTGTACCTGGTTTATGGGGTACGTAAACTCTGCTGTGCCCGGTATATGGGGTACTGGTATGTAAAACCCTACTATTCCTGGTTTATGGGCTACGTAAACTCTGCTGTGCCCGATATATGGGGTATATAAACCCTACGATTCCTGGTTTATGGGCTACGTAAACTCTGCTGTGCCCTATATATGGGGTATGTAAACCCTACGATTCCTGATTTATGGGCTACGTAAACTCTGCGGTGCCCGTTATATGGGGTATGTAAACCCTACGATTCCTGATTTATGGGCTACGTAAACTCTGCTGTGCCCAATATATGGGGTATGTAAACCCTACTATTCCTGGTTTATGGGCTACGTAAGCTCTGCTGTGCCCAATATATGGGGTATGTAAACCCTACTATTCCTGGTTTATGGGCTACGTAAACTCTGCTGTGCCCGATATATGGGGTATGTAAACCCTACTATTCCTGGTTTATGGGCTACGTAAACTCTGCTGTGCCCGATTATATTGGGTATGTAAACCCTACTATTCCTGGTTTATGGACTACGTAAACTCCACCATGTCCTGAGCTTTTTGACAGAAGGGCTTACGTCACTCTGCATTACCACCAAATATAATTTGTACCGCCATCACTACCTGCAGGTGCTGTGAGTACTCGGATGGGGGAATTGGCATCCACATGATGGCCTCTCATTTGTCAAAGTACCCTTAACTGATTGATGAATGTGATTACAGTTAAACTGGAATATGCATCCCATTATGTTTTGTAGCATTTCTCAGATGGGCCACATGCCATTTGGCTGCTCTGTGTTCGAAAATGTTGTAAGTTCATTTATTCATTTAGTGTGTAGCCTGTGGCTGCTGGTTTGCATCATTGCTTGGAGCGTAGTTGTGCCACTGATGCGGTGCCCCCTGCAGATGACCGCATGGTTAGTGTTAGGGTAACGTACAATGATGAAGCTTGTGAAATACCGGATGGCAGTTTCTACCCGGGTCGGGATTCAAACCCAGGCGAGACAGATTACAGTTGAGTGTGCCTCCCTTTAGGCCATCCTTCCAGCGATGTTCTAATACAACGTGCATTGTGAAACTGGCAGCTTTATTGTTCGTGTGTGGTTTAGCAATGATCAAAGCCAATGTGACATCCACCAACCTGACATTCATTTGTGTTTGCTATTCATCTTCTTTTCAAGGGCCATGTTTGATGAATTATAACGTTAAGTAATGATTAATCTTGGAAGGTGTATGTGTGTCTGTGTGTGTGTGTGTGTCTCGGTGTGTGTGTGTCTCGGTGTGTGTGTGTGTCTCGGTGTGTGTGTGTGTGTGTGTGTGTGTGTGTGTGTGTGTGTGTGTCTGTGTGTGTGTGTCTCGGTGTGTGTGTGTGTCTCGGTGTGTGTGTGTGTGTGTGTGTGTGTGTGTGTGTCTCGGTGTGTGTGTGTGTCTCGGTGTGTGTGTGTGTGTCTCGGTGTGTGTGTGTGTGTGTGTGTGTGTGTCTCGGTGTGTGTGTGTGTGTCTCGGTGTGTGTGTGTGTGTCTCGGTGTGTGTGTGTGTGTCTCGGTGTGTGTGTGTGTGTGTCTCGGTGTGTGTGTGTGTGTGTCTCGGTGTGTGTGTGTGTGTGTGTGTGTGTGTGTGTCTCGGTGTGTGTGTGTGTGTGTCTCGGTGTGTGTGTCTCGGTGTGTGTGTGTGTGTGTCTCGGTGTGTGTGTGTGTGTCTCGGTGTGTGTGTGTGTGTCTCGGTGTGTGTGTGTGTGTCTCGGTGTGTGTGTGTGTGTCTCGGTGTGTGTGTGTGTGTCTCGGTGTGTGTGTGTGTGTCTCGGTGTGTGTGTGTGTGTCTCGGTGTGTGTGTGTGTGTCTCGGTGTGTGTGTGTGTGTCTCGGTGTGTGTGTGTGTGTCTCGGTGTGTGTGTGTGTCTCGGTGTGTGTGTGTGTGTCTCGGTGTGTGTGTGTGTGTCTCGGTGTGTGTGTGTGTGCCTCGGTGTGTGTGTGTGTGTCTCGGTGTGTGTGTGTGTGTGTGTGTGTGTGTGTGTCTCGGTGTGTGTGTGTGTGTCTCGGTGTGTGTGTGTGTGTCTCGGTGTGTGTGTGTGTGTCTCGGTGTGTGTGTGTGTGTCTCGGTGTGTGTGTGTGTGTCTCGGTGTGTGTGTGTGTGTCTCGGTGTGTGTGTGTGTGTCTCGGTGTGTGTGTGTGTGTCTCGGTGTGTGTGTGTGTGTCTCGGTGTGTGTGTGTGTGTCTCGGTGTGTGTGTGTGTGTCTCGGTGTGTGTGTGTGTGTCTCGGTGTGTGTGTGTGTGTGTCTCGGTGTGTGTGTGTGTCTCGGTGTGTGTGTGTGTGTCTCGGTGTGTGTGTGTGTCTCGGTGTGTGTGTGTGTGTCTCGGTGTGTGTGTGTGTGTGTCTCGGTGTGTGTGTGTGTGTCTCGGTGTGTGTGTGTGTGTCTCGGTGTGTGTGTGTGTGTCTCGGTGTGTGTGTGTGTGTGTCTCGGTGTGTGTGTGTGTGTGTGTGTCTCGGTGTGTGTGTGTGTGTCTCGGTGTGTGTGTGTGTGTCTCGGTGTGTGTGTGTGTGTCTCGGTGTGTGTGTGTGTGTCTCGGTGTGTGTGTGTGTCTCGGTGTGTGTGTGTGTCTCGGTGTGTGTGTGTGTCTCGGTGTGTGTGTGTGTCTCGGTGTGTGTGTGTGTCTCGGTGTGTGTGTGTGTCTCGGTGTGTGTGTGTGTCTCGGTGTGTGTGTGTGTCTCGGTGTGTGTGTGTGTCTCGGTGTGTGTGTGTGTCTCGGTGTGTGTGTGTGTCTCGGTGTGTGTGTCTCGGTGTGTGTGTGTCTGTGTGTGTGTGTCTCTGTGTGTGTGTGTCTCTGTGTGTGTGTGTCTCTGTGTGTGTGTGTCTCTGTGCGTGTGTCTCTGCGTGCGTGTGTCTCTGCGTGCGTGTGTCTCTGCGTGCGTGTGTCTCTGCGTGCGTGTGTCTCTGCGTGCGTGTGTCTCTGCGTGCGTGTGTCTCTGCGTGCGTGTGTCTCTGCGTGCGTGTGTCTCTGCGTGCGTGTGTCTCTGCGTGCGTGTGTCTCTGCGTGCGTGTGTCTCTGCGTGCGTGTGTCTCTGCGTGCGTGTGTCTCTGCGTGCGTGTGTCTCTGCGTGCGTGTGTCTCTGCGTGCGTGTGTCTGCGTGCGTGTGTCTCTGCGTGCGTGTGACTGCGTGCGTGTGTCTCTGCGTGCGTGTGTCTCTGCGTGCGTGTGTCTCTGCGTGCGTGTGTCTCTGCGTGCGTGTGTCTCTGCGTGCGTGTGTCTCTGCGTGCGTGTGTCTCTGCGTGCGTGTGTCTCGGCGTGCGTGTGTCTCGGCGTGCGTGTGTCTCGGCGTGCGTGTGTCTCGGCGTGCGTGTGTCTCGGCGTGCGTGTGTCTCGGCGTGCGTGTGTCTCGGCGTGCGTGTGTCTCGGCGTGCGTGTGTCTCGGCGTGCGTGTGTCTCGGCGTGCGTGTGTCTCGGCGTGCGTGTGTCTCGGCGTGCGTGTGTCTCGGCGTGCGTGTGTCTCGGCGTGCGTGTGTCTCGGCGTGCGTGTGTCTCGGCGTGCGTGTGTCTCGGCGTGCGTGTGCCTCGGCGTGCGTGTGCCTCGGCGTGCGTGTGCCTCGGCGTGCGTGTGCCTCGGCGTGCGTGTGTCTCGGCGTGCGTGTGCCTCGGCGTGCGTGTGTCTCGGCGTGCGTGTGTCTCGGCGTGCGTGTGTCTCGGCGTGCGTGTGTCTCGGCGTGCGTGTGTCTCGGCGTGCGTGTGTCTCGGCGTGCGTGTGTCTCGGCGTGCGTGTGTCTCGGCGTGCGTGTGTCTCGGCGTGCGTGTGTCTCGGCGTGCGTGTGTCTCGGCGTGCGTGTGTCTCGGCGTGCGTGTGTCTCGGCGTGCGTGTGTCTCGGCGTGCGTGTGTCTCGGCGTGCGTGTGTCTCGGCGTGCGTGTGTCTCGGCGTGCGTGTGTCTCGGCGTGCGTGTGCCTCGGCGTGCGTGTGCCTCGGCGTGCGTGTGCCTCGGCCTGCGTGTGCCTCGGCCTGCGTGTGCCTCGGCCTGCGTGTGCCTCGGCCTGCGTGTGTCTCGGCCTGCGTGTGTCTCGGCCTGCGTGTGTCTCGGCCTGCGTGTGTCTCGGCCTGCGTGTGTCTCGGCGTGCGTGTGTCTCGGCGTGCGTGTGTCTCGGCGTGCGTGTGTCTCGGCGTGCGTGTGTCTCGGCGTGCGTGTGTCTCGGCGTGCGTGTGTCTCGGCGTGCGTGTGTCTCGGCGTGCGTGTGTCTCGGCGTGCGTGTGTCTCGGCGTGTGTGTGTCTCTGTGTGTGTGTGTGTGTGTGTGTGTGTGTGTGTGTGTGTGTGTGTGTCTCTTTGTGTGTGTGTGTTTTCACAAAG
Source organism: Myxine glutinosa (assembly GCF_964187855.1). NCBI lineage: Eukaryota > Metazoa > Chordata > Myxini > Myxiniformes > Myxinidae > Myxine > Myxine glutinosa. The sequence goes on along the minus strand of NC_136270.1, from coordinate 120,686,388 downwards.
GATAGAAAAATATATCAGAGACCAACCATGTCTTTTGGACCAAAAATGGTATTTATTTGTAATGCCACACATTGTGACCATGTTGTACATTACTTCCTTCCTTAGGAATATGTACGGTACATTAAGCCATCCTGAGCTGACTTCTGACGTGGCGTGCTTGTTTGTTGCCAGGTATGGAGCACGCATTGGATAACCAGTTGGATGCTACGGAGGTGAAGGAAACTGACCTGATTTTCCTTCGGGGTCTCATGGAAAGCCCCTCCTTGGCAAAGGCAAGACTCGATGACATGCTTAAATTTTATAGGACTGATTGAAGGCAGAGAATGATTTTAATTTTTTTAATTAAATTTTCCAATTGAAGTTTATGCAAACTCCCATTGGTTGGTTGAAACCTTTCACCCTGCACCCCTCCTCCTCAACACTCCCCCCCCCCCCCCCCTTCCCCACAATATATTGAATGATACATTGCTGCACATATTGATTCTTCAAAGGTCCTTTCTGCAAAATCTAAATTAGACAGGTAGACTAAAAGAGCAATTGACTTTAAAACTATGTAATGGGTTAATTTGGTAGTAAAATCTACCATGCTTCTGCCAATGAAAAAAAATAATGAACAAAAAAACTTGATATACAGCATGTATATATTGACCAGACCATGAAGCTCATGTACTCATGTATGTAGATTTTGACCATTCAGAGATTATGGTAAGCAGATTTGACATGTGACCAATGTAAGGTTATTGGTTTGTAACAAACCTGTCGCAATGCTCAGATCATAAAATCGATGTCACATGATGAGCTGAGCATTCCCTTGTACTCTTATAATGATGGCAGAGCAGGTCTGGTGTCTCGCCAATTGCATAACGATTATTGTGTTTGGTCATCAAAATATTCACAATGTGGAAAGGGTTGGCAATTGGCACAACTTGTCACCACACTGACACCATGTTCTAATGAATTTATAGCGTCGTGTGGTTATTGTAGCATTTGTAGATGGTGTGGTGGAGGTTATAGTGGTGCAACAGTTTCGTTTTATTGTGAGATTCAAATGGTGTTTTAGCGCGATATGCTAATTAGGGAAGGTTCGGCAAACGCAGCTGTTGGGGATTAGGTTGAGTCGTCATGTACCTATGTGTGTGTACTTGGTCGGAAAGGGGGAGAAAAAGAGCATTTTGACCCAATAAACACACTATACAAGGGAAAGGACTATGCTGCACATATACTACGGAAATAACTAACTAGGGAACCTGTACCTCGTATGCATTACCTGCGGGGAGGGAGGGGCGGCTTCGCAGAGCTGTCACAATAATATCGATATAATAGTATATATGACCAGGGACCCACTGAACATCCGTGCAATGTAAAATGTGACTTCAAATCTGCTAGACCTTCCAGGAAAGAAAGAAGTCGGTATTTCCCCCCCCCCAAAAAGTGGATTTGGGGTGAATTAACGGGGGAAGAAGAGATCAAGGTTTTGCATGGGGGTAGATAACAGATGGTGGTGAACAGCTGGTTTAAATAACTGGAGGAAGGAGTGGGATTGAAGAGAGTAAGGGAGTTTGTTCCAGAGGCGGGGGAAAAGAAGAATGAAAGAGTGAAGGCGAGCAAAGAGTCTTGATTTTGGCAATTTCACCAAAAGAGGGTTGCTGGCAGATCTTGCGTGACCTGCAGGAATATTTGGGGGACAGAGCACAGACAGAGCTGGGGGAGCTAGGCCAGATAGGCATCGGTAGAAGACAGAAAAACCACCTACCTGCCTGCGGTGAGTGAGTGAAAGGCCCTCGGAGTTAGCTTCATCGCGGGAGATTCCAATGAATCTGAAAGCTTTGGTTTCAACACTGTGAAGACGAGCTATGTGTGAGGCAGGAGCACCAGCCCAGAGGGGAGAACAGTATTCCATTGAGCTGCAGATGAAGGCCTTGTATGTGGTGAGGAGCTTAGGTGTGCCAAGGAAGGACTTCACACGATGGAGGATGCCCAGTTGGCGACTGGCTTTGGAGACCAGCTTGGAAATGTGGTTTTCCAGGAAAGATCATGGGAGATAGTGAGACCCAAAAGCTTGAGTGGCAGAACTACTTGGATAGGATTGTTCAGAAAGTATATGGGAGGGTTGTCCAGTCGGTCTTTTCGGAGAGACATAGTAAGAGTGTGACATTTGTCAGGATTGAAAGACATGTGCCACTTGTTTGACCAGTCTGTGATTTTGTCCAGGTCTGCAGAGAGTGATGAGACTGCACCGACTGCCGATCTGAGATATGAGGAATGGAGCCACAGAGTGTGGAGTGATCAGCAAAGAGATGGAGAGGATTTTCAAGAGATTCAGAGAGATCATTAATGAAGACCAAAAGGGCCCAGAACACTGCCTTGAGGAACTCCAGCCTGAACAGGAAGGGGAGATGAGAGAAACCCATTCAGGGCCACATGTTGTTGACGACCAGAGAGGAAGTCCGCAAGCCATGCGTGGAGATTTCCATGGATACCATAGGAGGAGAGTTTGGTGAGCAGAGCGGGGTACCAGACCGTATCGAAGGTATGTGATATGTCAATGGAGACAGCTCTAATTTCCTGTTTGGCATTGAGGACCTCCATCCATTGTTGAGACAGCAGAAGCAGCATTTCCAGACTAGAGTGACCTGGTCTGAAACCAAATTGATGATCAGAGATCAAGCCATTGGAGAAGAGGATAGATTTGATATCCGAAGCAATGATGGATTCCATGGCTTTGCTGATAAATGGGAGAAGGCTGATTGGTCTGTAGTTGCAAGGATCTGTTTTTGCACCTTTTTTGTTTAAAGCTGTAATGTTAGCTGATTTCCAAGCTGATGGTAGAAGACCTTGAGCAAAATAGAGGTGAAGAGAACAGAGAAGAGGGTTGAGATAGAGCGGCAGAGCAGGATTTTAGGACCCGTGGGCTGATGCCGCCTGGTCCAGTTGCAGAATCATAGTCGAGGATTGACAGAAACCTCTCCAGAAATTGACAGAAACAAAGGTTTGCGAGTTTAGTCTTGAGAGTAGAGAGATATTGTTTCCTGACTCCTGTGGGTAGACACACAGTTGTTCCGAGCTTTGTGAAAGGAACTGAGATTTCCTTCAGTTGGATTAGCCTTCCATGAGGTGAAGGCAAGTTGCTTCATGGTAACTGTCTCACCACAAGCTTCTGTGTACCACTGTACCATGGACGGGAGGAAGGGTATGACAACTGAAGACGAGATGGGATAAATCTGTGCATGAGAGAGAGCAGTTTACTTTGGAAGAATTCCCAGGATGATTTGATGTCAGAGGCAGTAGAGATGGGAGACCAGTCCAGATGATTGATGGCTGCTTGAAGACCGTGCCAGTCAGTCTGAGTGAAATGCCAGACTCGGCGGCGCTGAGGAGGCTCTCTGAGAATGGCCAGATATATCCACTTTAAGAAGGAAATGATCAGAAGAACCGATTGGAGCAGAAGAAGAGCATCAGACATTTGCAGGGAAGTTAGTCATAACCAAGTCTAGAAAAGAAGATACTCCATTGACTGAGATCCGGGTCGGCAAATTGACAGATTGTGTCAGTCCCAGTGAGTCACAGAAGTCCTTTGCTGAGGTCCCATTGCTGGTGTGAGAGGAACCCACTCCCAGCCAGCTGGCATGATGATAGTTGACGTCGCCACATATGAGGAAGAGATAGTTGGGATGAGTGGATAGATGTTGGTCCATGTTGTCAGACAGGGAGATGTAAATGGAGTCCTCACTGTTTGGAGGATGGTACAGAACACATATGAACAAAAGGTTGGAGCGGAGAGGAAGCCGTAGCCAGAGGTACTCCTGGGGGTGGGGTGGAGAGAGGGCAGTGCAAGTAGAGTGAGGAAGAGTTTTTGATAAAGATAGCAACCCTACCACCAGGACGAGGTTCAGGTCTATCATACCGGAGGAGGGCGTAACCAGGGAGAGATATTAAAGAATAAGAGACATCTTGAAGGAGGAAAGTTTCTGTTAAGCAGATTACGTCTGCTTTGTCAGAAGCAACCTGTACGGAGAGATCAGTCAGGTTTGAGCGAAGGCCCCGGATGTTTGAGGTCCATACTGTTAAGGAAGAGGGAGGGGGAGAATCGGGTACATGACATGACAGGGGAGGGGAGGGGTAGGGCAAGATGAGGAGTGAGAGGTGGAGGTAGTGAGAGCTGTTGATAGTGTATTGGAGATTGCAGAAGAGTTAGGAGAAAGGGAAGGATGAGGAGGACAAAAGGTTTGATGGTGATCGGAAGAGGCACAGTGAGGAGTTGTTTGAGGGGGGGCAGGGCATAGTCGAAAGTTGGAGGAGGTGGAGGTATGTGATGGAAGGGAGAGGAAGTGGGGAGGAGGCAGCTTTGAGGAAGATGTGGTAGGGGGGAGATTTGGAGAGAGATTGTTGGGGCGTGGGGGAGATTTGAAGGAGTGGTGAGGGGGGGAGATTTGAAGGGGAGTTTTTAAGGTGAGGGGGGAGTTTTTAAGGGGAGGTGGGAGTGGGGAGTTTTGAAGGGGAGGGGCGAGGGGGGAGTTTTTAAGGTGAGGGGGGAGTTTAGGAGGGGAGGAGGGAGTTTAGGAGGGGAGGGGTGAGGGGAGAGTTTAGGAGGGGAGGGGAGGGGTGTGGGGTGAGGAGGGAGTTTATAAAATGGATGATTGATGAAAAACAAACATTTATTACAACCTGGGTTTATTGTGATTTTCAAGTCAGAGATCCATTTGAGAACGATAGAGGAAGGGTGGAATGAAGGTGAGTTTCAAGAATGTAGGGAGGAATGACTGTAAGAGATTGATTTTTTTTTTTTTTGAAGTGAATGATTTGAAGAGGAACTTGAAAAAAGCCTTTTAAATAGGAAAAAAAACAGCGTGTTGTAATAAACCACTGAATAAAACACTGCAGGGGAAAGTTTAAACATATTTAAACAAAACCATGAAAACCAATCTGGGGAAAGTCCCTGAAGTGATGGTGTGGATCAGATAAAGGAGAAAGAGTTAAATGAGATGAAGGAAACTAGAATTGGAAGGGCGAGTTTCGGCTGGAGATGGAAGGAAGTGGTGGAAGGGGAGATTCCGTGAAAGGGGGCGGGGCGAGGAGAGAAGGAAATTCTAAATTAAAAAAAAATTTTTGAATATAAAACGTTTAACAAAGCATAGATGTTCGGGGAAGTTAGGGGAAGAAAAGGAAATCTAAGAAATAAGCAATACAGCGAAGGAAAGAACTTAAATACACAAAACAACGCGGGGTGAGGGAAGCCTCAAGTTACCAGGCCGCACACTCGGTGCGAACAGAAAACGATTTAATTATACACAAGTTTGCACGAATTGCAAACCAAGATTAACTCGAAAACACGCAGTAACACATACACAATTAAATAACGAGCAGAAATTTGACGAAGACACAAATTGTAAATATACTTAAAACTTTGATGCCGTGCAGACGTCGAAGTCGCAACCTTGCTCAAGGGACCAGAAGCGGAAGGCTTGAGAGAATACCACATCGTTTTAGAGCAGTGTATATCCAACAGGCCTCTGCCTCGATTGTTGAGGCCTATCTTCACAAGGCGGGTGAGGTATATTGGCTCGAAATATTTTAACTGTCGCTTTGGTCATTTTAAAATGAAGGGAAAATTTAGATGGAGGGCATGACGATTGTGACTATGACATCTCTGAGGATGTCTTTGGCTTTGTATATCACCAACATGGCGGCCATATGAGTTTTCATCACATTTAAATTGTGGGTGGAGTCAGGCAATCTGTCCAACCAATGGTTGGAATGGAATGTTACACACAGACAGATGGACCGGCAGACAAAGAAGTGTATTATTATATAGATAGAATAGAATACCAGATTTACAAAATTGCGAGGGTCCGACTGGAAGGTGCAGAGGTTGCACACTTATCTTTGGTGCCGTGTAGTCTGGGTTCAATTCCAAACCTGACTATAAACTGCCAGACTTGTACTTTGTAGGCAGTGTGTGCATGACAAAGTGCGTCGTCCCTCAGGTGGATGCAAAACTGGGTGTCCCGGTTTCAATTTAAAAAAAAAAAAAATCTTGCTATAATTCACCAAATTGAATGTCCGTCTGTCCGTTCAAACGTACCGCAAAAACGGCTGAACCGATCGCAACGATATTTTGGGTGGGTATTCCTGGGACCCCTTAGAGTAAAATAGGTTATTTTGTTTTTCCAATTTTTTTCCAATTTTCCAGTTTTTCCAAACACGATGGAATAATATTTACCGATATGAACAGTGATGTGGCTTTTATTGAAATTCTACAAATACTGTTTAGATTTTGATGAGAATTACGAACCTGCCGCGAATGCGGAAGTGGACAGATTACGCAATGCGCGGGATTGATAATATCCCAATACAACCGTCATTCAATTGCCATATTTAATCATTAATCGTTAAACGTTAATCGTGTTGATCGTTTTGTTAAAGTTTCAATGGATGATAGGAATTGAGTGAATACAAGTACGATTTTGAATTCGTAATTGTATTCACCCACCCGTACGGAACTTCACATCAGGATTTAAATCCTGATGTGACGATGCTAGTTATATTAATGTGTATTTGTGATTGGAGTAATGCTGTTTGGAATGAAAAAAAAGAGATATCGAGTTCAAGTGAATGACGAAATGCAGTGACGGTTTTACATTCTAAACGTGAATCCTGCGATCCCCTAGAGTAAAATAGGCTACCTATATTGTTTTTCCAATTTCAGCTTTGGCCTCCAGCATTTTCAGGTTTGGACTCCCGCATAACGTTCGCTTCGCATCGCAGTAAGGGCGAGCACCAACATGGCGGCTGTAAGATTAACGTGTATGTACATCTGATTACTTGATTAACGTACCAGAGAAAACAAATCGTTTGGGCAATGGGCTCTCCAATATTCGATGTGATCACGGTTTGAATTACGTAACGTTTGTGACGATGTTTTCATTGTGACGATGTTTTCATTGTGACGATGTTTTCATTGTGACGATGTTTTCATTGTGACGATATTTTCATTGTGACGATGTTTGTGTTCATGGTGGTGTTTGACGTGACAGGTGTGAACGTAATTTCGTAATGTTTTTCGTTTTTATTTTCGTAATCGTTTAATGTTTAATGAACGTTTAATGAGCGTCAGAATAATGTTTAATGATCATTAAATGAATGAATGTTATGAATAATGCCATGGCTTCGCGTTGACAGCAGCGACAATATAAAAATGTTTGCCAAGAACTTCAAAGAGAGAAAAGGAACTTTTATCAGCAATGTTGTCTATCCTGAAGTTCTAAGCTGAAGAATAGGTGCAAAATCAATTCCATTTTTTTCCTGAAGAAAAGCGTGCAGTTGATATCACGATTTGAAACACGATGGAATAATATTTACCGATATGAACCGTGATGTGGTTTTTTAAAATTGAAATTCGAGAACTACTGTTTAGATTTTGATGATTTGGGTGTGATATTTAACGGATGTTTATATAAATCGTTTAAATAATCATTTGCGCCTCCCAATTGAAGCCCCGCCCTTAGGGCGGGTACCGTTGCTAGTTATATTAATGTGTATTTGTGATTGGAGTAATGCTGTTTGGAATGAAAAAAAAGAGATATCGAGTTCAAGTGAATGACGAAATGCAGTGACGGTTTTACATTCTAAACGTGAAATTCGCCGATCGCCATATGCAGATTCGCCATTGACTGGGAATGGAACACATGCACCTGTTTGTTTGCCAACGGGTACGTTTTTCATGGAAGTCCTTCACGAACTTGCTGTCCATGTCTGACGTGCGACTGAAGGTGCTACAGTATTGTGGAATTTATTGGTTTCATGCTTTAGCATTCGCCGTTTCTGCATTGTCTGTTTGCTTCTGGCCTACACACGGGTACCTCACTAGTAATAATGATAAAAAAATTCCCACGGTGACTTTCAGGAAGGGTAGTTGAGTTATCGCCGGTACCCTGAACAAATTACTAATTTCACGATTCACAATCTTAATCAGAATTCATGAAACTTATGAAATTTGATCGTGAAATTAAGATCGTGAAATTAAGGTCGTGAATTTGAGGTCAAAGGTCATCGAGGTCAAATTTCTAAAATCGTCATTTTTCATCCGTTTGACTTGAAAGTTGAAAAGGATTTGCATATCAGGTCACTGAATTGGGAAACCAGCTATGTTTGAGGTCGAAAGATCAAAGGTCTACTCAAGGTCAAACTTCTAAAATCATCAATTTTCGTCAATTTTCATCCGATTAACCTGAAGATTAAAGAGCAATTGCATCGTGCATCACTGAACTAGGAAAGCAACTAGTTTGAGGTCAAAAGGGCAAAGGTCAACTCAAGGTCAAACTTCTAAAATTATCAATTTTCATCTGATTGACCTGAGCTTTGATTAAGATCGTCAATTTTAATCCTAATGAAATGGACAATTTGATGTATCGATGGCAAAAACATTTTTGGTGGTGGGGGATTGTGGATTTTGCAAGTATCGTGCTCTGAACGACGTCTGTCTTGTTTGCTTGTTACTTGCAAAATCGAAGATTTTTCAAGTATATTGGTCGGTTGTGTTTGTGGTTCTGTCTGTCTGTCTGTTTGTTTGTTTGTCACCGGCCTACAGGTCACAATCTTCAACCGATCTTCACGAAACATCACCAAATGGTGGAGTTCGTCAAAAGCAAGAAGCCTATTGTTTTTGGGGGAAATAGGTCAAAAGGTCAACATAGGCCAAAGGTCACCAACTTTGCTAAATTTCTAAAATCCTCAATTTTCATCCGATTGACTTGAAATTTGAAGACCACTTGCATACCTGGTCACTGAATTCAACCACCAAGTATTCTTGAGGTCAACATAGGCCAAATGGTCAACATAGGGCAAATTTCTAAAATCCTCAATTTTCATCCAATTGACTTGAAATTTGAAGAGGACTTGCATATCTGGTCACTGAATTCAACCACAAAGTATTCTTGAGGTCAAGATAGACCAAAAGGTCAACATAGGCCAAATTTCTAAAATCCTCAATTTTCATCCAATTGACTTGAAATTTGAAGAGGACTTGCATATCTGGTCACTGAATTCAACCACGTATTATATTTTAGGTAAACACAGGCCAAAAGGTCAACATAGGCCAAATTTCTAAAATCACCAATTTTCATTTGATTGACTTGAACTTCTAAGAGGATTTATATATATGGTCACTGAATTCGACCACCATCAATTTTTGAGGTCAACATAGGCCAAAAGGTCAACATAGGCCAAATTTTTAATATCCTCAATTTTCATCCGATTGACTTGAAAATTGAACAGCATTTGCACATTGAGTCACTAAATAGGGAAACTAACTTTTTGAGGTCAAAAGGTCAAAGGTCAACTCAAGGTCAACCTTCCAAAATCATCATTTTTCATCTGAAAAATCGTCACTTTTCATCCTGTTGACCCAAGCTTTGATCAAGATTGTAAATTTTAATCTTCATGAAATGGACAATTTGCTGTATCATTGGAAAACTTTTGGGTGGGTGGGGGGGCGGATTTTGCAAGTATCATGCTACGCATGACGTCTTCTTGTTTGTTTGTTTGTGAACAGGATATCTAAAAAATGTGTGGACAGATTCAGACAAACTCAGTGGACAGATTGGGTGTGTGACAAGGAAGAATTGATTCGATTTTGGTGAAGATCTAAATCAGGATCTGAGTACTTTTAAAGTGATTCTTCATCATTGAGTGATAAGGCTAAAAACTATATGTAGCACGATATCTCAAAAAGTTATTTGCTTTTGAAAAAATTATTTAAAAGAGTTGGTGAGGTGACAAGAACAACCCAATTTAGATTTTGGTTCAGGTCTGAATCCAGATCCGGCCTATGAGTGGATACAAAACGTAAACTATTGAGCCTGGCGGAGGTATACGCTCTGCCTAGTGCCGTTATAGTTACCATCGCCTGAGGAGAGGGTATTGCATTTGAGTCCGTTTCTTTGTTTGTCCGCACAGAATAAATATGATTTTCTTTGCAACGTTGGTCCGATTGACAGGAAATTTTCACCATCGGTGCAACTCCACCTGTGTAATTGTTAGATTATAATTATGATGTCATACGTCACGTGGTATGGCCGCCATCTTGGAAAAACCGAAAAGCTTTGCACCTCTATATCTCCGAAAGCGCTGAATGGAAAAAAATTGAGACATGGCTCATTGTAAAGAAGTCTCCATGGGGAATAAAATATGTTAATGATGATGTCATAGGTCCCTCTATTATGGCGTCATAATTCGACAAGTACAAAACTTCATCCGATCAAGATGAAATTTCTTGAGCAATGAGCATCATCTTGGGAAAAATTGGTGGAAAAAAAAAAAAAAGTCATCAGTCACGTGGTTCGGCCGCCATCTTGGAAAAACCGAAAACATTTGCACCTCTATATCTCTGAAAGCGCTGCATCGGAAAAATTGCTGCATGGCTCATTGTAAATAACTCTCCATGTGGAAAAACGAGTTAATGATGATGTCATAGGTGTCTCCATTATGTCGTCATAATTTGACGAGTACAAAACTTCATCCAATCAAGATGAAATTTATTGTGCATCATCTCGGGATAAATTGGTTGAGAAACAAAAATAATGATGTCATCGGTCACATGGTTCGGCCGCCATATTTGTTTTAACACAAGAGCCTTAAAAACCACTGAAAACACATCCTGGCAAGGGTCTGCAATCTCTGATTGCTCTTTTTTGTTTGTCATGCAATTAGCACTGACCTCAAAATACTTGCTCACTGCAGTTTGCAAAATTAATTTGTTTTGATGATTGAAGGCTGGTTCTACCAACCATTTCCACAACCAAATGCTTCTTATTTTGGCACTGCAACTGAGGATCTTGTAGGGTGCTGTGCTATTGCTATGGTGAAGGTATTGTAGTGGGCTCTCATGCTAGTCCCTGTAGTAGTACTACTCGCTCTCTTTACTGGCAATGATGCGAAGCCCACGTGGCTCTCTGGGAATGCAAATTATCGGCATGACACTGCACAGTGCACTAACTTTGATTAATTACTGCATGGGATGCGGTCATGCCTTGGCACCTCTGCAGGGTTCCTGGCCAGGAGTATAATTGCAGGCTGAGTCTAACATTCGTATTTTTAGCAGGCACCGTTTGGCAAGCATAACGTGTCGTCTCGGAAGCATTATTCTTTCTCATTTTGAAACCGGATTGCCGGCTGCCTTAGCCTCATTTGCTCCCACTGCGTCTGCTAATAATGTGTGATGTGTTCCCTGCACACTCTCCCTTGCAGCTGTCGGCCGTGCATGCTTCTCTGATGCTGATCACATTGTTGTTGTTTCTTGTTGCCATTGTGCTTCACACTCCATCACAACGTGATTATGGCATGCCGTATTTGAACAAGGTAGATGTGCGAGGGGCATTCTGACATATTGCCAAATCTGCCAACAAAATATTGCACCTTAAACCAGTTCCTGAGTTTGTTACTTGTTTTTGAGCCATGCAATCATTCGGCACATTTACACCTATGGAGAACAAACTACGGGCAATGCACAATGATTCCTTTACTCACTGCAGTTTGCATTTCTTTTACTTTACTGCTATACTTGAACTGAAGTTTTTCACTTCTTCAGAAAAATGATGTTTGTTTTCAAATGCAGCAATGTTGGTGAAAAACGGTTTTCCTCGATTGTTTGGTCTTAGCCTCATGGTGAGGATACTGGAAAGGAACCACATAGGTTTTTGATTTTGGTCTGATGGAGGCAGCACAATCAAGATTTTTGATGCTAAGCTTTGGAAACCAGATTGTATTGGCTATTGCCTATGGGATTGTCAATAAAAACCCAACTATCTTATTAATGGCCATGGGAGATATACAGTAAGGCCTCAATATACATAGGAGTTGTGTTTCTAAAAATAGCCCCATATATATTGAAACCGCATTTATTGAATACTAGCGAGGTACCTGTGCTATACACAGCTGCAAAGCCAAAAGAAAACGACCATTGCGGAAACTGTGAATGCTAAACCATGGAACCAATGAATTCCACATTTTTGTGCCACCTTCAGTTGAACGTCAGGCATTGACAGTGGGTTCGTGAATGACTTGGGCAAAAAAACGGCAAATGGGAAGCGAAGAACCAATGAATTCCACATTCCTGTGCCACCTTCAGTCGAGCGTCAGGCATTGACAGCGGGTTTGTGAAGGACTTGATTGATGCTCATTGACAGCGGGTTTGTGAAGGACTTGATTGATACTCGTTGACAGCGGGTTCGTGAAGACACTCGGTGATAGAGAAGTTTACATTCCTTTTGAAACAGCCCAAACCCTCGATAATGAGTTCCAAGAGATGTGCCAGACCTTCGCCAATCACACCTCTTCTCAAGAAACAGACCTTGGCCAATCAAGCCTCAACTCAAGAAACAATGTAAGACTGTTACATTAGAGGTGAAATTGAATATACTAGTGAAATACCCGTGCTGTGCACGGGTGGGAGGCCAGAAGCAAACGGGCAATGCAGATACGGCGAATGCTAAACCATGAAACCAATAAATTCCACATTCCTGTAGCACCTTCAGTCACACATCAGACATGGACAGCAAGTTCGTGAAGGACTTCCATGAAAAACATACCCGTTCGCAAATAAACGGGTACGTTCACGTGTAGAAACGTCAATCGTGGGTCCGTGGCGAATCTGCATATGGCGATCCGCGAAGTTCACGTTTAGAAGGTAGAAACCATCACGGCATGTCGTCATTTACTTGAACTCGATATCTCTTTTTTTTCAATTCCAAATACAATAACTCCAATCACAAATTACTCACAAAATAAACTTTTAACAATATTGTTAATGTTTCCTTCATTGTAAAAACTACCAAGTCAACAGTTAAAAGGATTTTGAGCCGATAGGTGTTACGGCCTCGGCAAGATCGATGGAGACAGCGATCTGATAGTGTATACAACACAACAACAACATGCATTTTAAGGCCATTTTCCCTGCTGGAGTGGGGGTTAGCCTTGCGGTCCCCATGACGATCTTCTCCATCTTGCCCTATTTTCTGCATCTCTCCTTGTTAACCCGCATTTCTTCTTCCACCATCTTTAGCCAAGTCTTTCTCGGTCTTCCCCGTCCTCTACTTCCTTCTGCATTCATTTCCATCACTCTTCTCAACCAGTCACTTTCATCCTTCCTCAACACATGACCAAACCATCTCAACCTGTTTCTCTTCACAGCATCAATCACAGGTTCTATTCCCATCATTTTTCGCAATTCATCATTTGTCTTCCTCTCTCGCTTCTTCCGGTTCCTCGGGCGAGTGAGGCGTGCTTCGAGCTCTCCACGGCATCGAAGTTTGAGTGTTTTCCCATTCTTGTCTTTGTCAAATTTCCACTGGTTATTTTGCTGTGTACGTGTTATTGTGTGTTTCTAGTTGGTGTTGGTTTGTGGTTCATGCAAACTTGTGTGTAGTTAATCGTTTTCTGGGTCGTACCTCGTGCGTGGCCTGGTGACTTGGGGCTTCCCTCCCCCCGTCGGTGTTTTGTCGGTTTGGGTTATTTCCTTCGCTGTATTGCTTGTTTCTTTTATTTTGTTTTCTCCCCCTCACCTCACCTCCCTAGACAAATAATTCTATATTGATTCTTTCTCTCCTCCCGGACACGTGCTTGTTCGCTCTCCTCCTCGTCTCGGCTTGTGCCCCGCCCCCCTGTATCTCGTTTTCTTCCGCCTCTGCTCCTTCTTTCTCAAATCGACGTTCTCGCTTGGAGACTTTTCCCGGATTTTTTTTTTTTTTTTTTTTTTTCCATCGTTCTGTTTGGATATTGTTGGAATATGTTTAAACCGCAGCCGTGATGCTGACGCCCCCCCCCCACCCCCCCAGAATTTACATGTTTTAAACGTTTCCCAGTGTGTACCCTGGTCAGAATAGGTACACCTTATCCCTGCGTGTCGTAAGAGACGACTAAGAGGGTTGGCGTCAGGAAGGGCATCCGGCCATAAAAACATTGCCTCAAAAAAGAGAACCATGACAATCACAAGTACATATGGGCAGGGTGCAGCCCGAAGTGGAGATCGGTTTCTGAGGTTTGGGACATGGAATGTGGGGACAATGACAGGGAGATCAGGAGAAGTGGTGGAAGTATTGGTCAGAAGAAGAGTGGACAATGGACATATGTTGTGTGCAAGAGACGAGATGGAAGGGAAGTGGTGTGAGAATGGTGAAGGGTAGGCAGGGACAGAAATACAAGTTTGTGTGGCAAGGGTGCCCGGAGGGCGTGAATGGTGTTGGTGTCCTGTTTTCTGAGGAGTTTGTAGACAGTGTGGTGAGTGTGACTAGAGTGAGTGATAGGTTGATGATGGTGAAAATGATGATTGGAAAGCTCTTGGTGAACATCATCTCGGGATATGCTCCGCAGGTTGGTCGAAGCGATGAAGAGAAGGACAAGTTCTGGTGTGCGATAGAGAAGCTGATGGAAAACGTGAAAGATGAGGAAGTTGTTGTGGTGGGAGGAGACCTGAATGGACATGTGGGAAGGAGTATGGATGGTTTTGAGGGAGTTCATGGGGGTTACGGATATGGTGTGAGAAATGGAGAAGGTGTAAGGATTTTGGAGTTTGCTGATGGAGCTGATTTGTTGATTTGTAATACTCAGTTCCAGAAAGAGGACAATAAGCTTGTTACATACACGTCAGGTGGGTCGACGACAACCGTTGACTACCTAATGGTGCGTCGGCGAGATAGGGGGCACCTCCGGGACACAAAGGTGATCCCGGGGGAGGAGGCTGTTTCACAGCACCACTTGGTTGTCTGCGACATAAGGGTGAAAGGTGCGAGGAGAGCTCGGCGGGTGAAGTACCAACCGAGAATGAAGGTGTGGAGGTTGAAAGAGGTGACAGTAAGGGAGGCATTAAAAGAGAGGCTGAGTCGGGTAGAGGATGATGTGGTTGAGCTTGAAAGTGGTTGGATGTCAATGAAAGCTAGTCTGTTGGGAGCCGTTGGTGAGGTATGTGGATGGACAAAAGGACCACCGAGGCACTCGGAAACATGGTGGTGGGATGTTGAGGTTGGAAAGAGGATTGACGAGAAGAGGAAGAAGTTCAAAGAGTGGCAGAAGGCGAAGGGTACGGGAGCAGAAACAGCAGAGCATGAAAGTTATAAGGCAGCCAGGAAGGCTGCAAAGAAAGGGGTAGCAAAGGCGCAGGAGGCATGGAGGAAAATGTTCGGAGAACGCTTGGATTCGGAAGAGGGTCAGAAAGCAGTATTCAGGATTGCAAAGCAGATAGCGAAAGAGAGGTGTGATGTGATGGGGGTGAGTTGCTTGAAGGATGAAGTGGGACAAATCGTTGTCGACCCAGATGGAATTAAAGGAAGATGGAAAAGATATATGGAAATGCTGTTGAATACAGAGAATGAATGGGATGGCAACATAGAGAGTAACCCAGTTTTAGGACCGGCAGAGAAGATAACTGAGAAGGAAGTTGAAGAAGCCATAAAAGCAATGAAGAGTAGAAAAGCGGGAGGGCCGACGGGAGTTGTGGGAGATATGTTGAAGGCAGCAGGAAGTTGGGGTGTGAAGAGAATGACAGAGATCTGTAATCTGGTGGTGAAAGAAGGCCGCATTCCAGTGGATTGGGAACTGAGTACCCTCGTCCCTCTATACAAGGGGAAAGGTGACCCTCTGGAGTGTGGCTCGTACCGAGCGATAAAGTTATTGGAGCATGGAATGAAGGTATTGGAAAGGGTGTTGGAGAGGAGGATAAGGAAGGAAGTGAAGATCGACGAAATGCAGTTTGGATTTATGCCAGGAAGAGGAACGACAGATGCGCTTTTCATTGTGAGGCAGTTGCAGGAGAAGTACATGGATAAGAGGAAGAAGTTGTTTTTTGGGTTTGTTGATCTGGAGAAAGCATTCAATCGGGTTCCACGCAAAGTATTGACATGGGCATTGAGGAAGTTAGGAGTGGAGGAATGGTTGATCAGAGTAGTGATGGCAATGTACAAAAGAGCGCGCACAGCTGTCAGGACGAAGGACGGGAACAGTGGTGAGGTTGAGGTGAAGGTGGGAGTGCATCAGGGGTCGGTACTAAGTCCACTACTATTTGTAGCTGTGATGGAGGTGCTGGCTCAGAACGTAAAGGAGGGTTTACCGTGGGAGTTGTTGTATGCAGATGATCTGGTGTTGATTGCGGAAAGTATTGATGGACTGAAGGAAAAGATGAACACGTGGAAGGAATGTATGAAGACAAAAGGTCTGAAGGTGAATATCAGAAAGACGAAGGTGATGGCAAGTGGTAAAGCATGTGGTGAGGTGGAAAGAACTGGGAAGTGGCCCTGTGCTGTGTGTAGGAAGGGTGTCGGAGTGAACTCCATTCAGTGTACAATGTGCGCTGAATGGGTTCATCAAAAATGTAGTGGTCTGAGAGGGTCATTAACCAATAACCAGTGTGGCAGCTACATTCAAATGTAAGGTGTGCACAGAGGGAGCTGCAGATGGAGGAAAGGTCGAGTTGGATCTTGGAGATGGCGTGAAGCTGGAAGGTGTGAAAACATTTTGCTACCTCGGAGACATGCTGAATGGAGAAGGTGGATCAGACTCGGCAACGGTTGCTCGAGTGAGATGTGCATGGAAGAAGTTTCGGGAATTGAGTGGCGTGCTGATGAGGGGAGTGTCGTTGAAGCTGAAGGGAAAGGTGTATGCTGCATGTGTGAGAGGTGTTATGATTTATGGGAGCGAGACATGGGTAATGAACGTAGAGCAGCAACGAAGGTTGGAAAGGGTGGAAATGCGAATGGTTCGACGGATGTGCAGAGTATCTTTGAGAGAGAGGAAGACAAATGATGAATTGTGAAAGATGATGGGAATAGAGCCTGTGATTGATGCTGTGAAGAGGAACAGGTTGAGATGGTTTGGTCATGTGTTGAGGAAGGATGAAAGTGACTGGTTGAGAAGAGTGATGGAAATGAATGTAGAAGGAAGTAGAAGACGGGGAAGACCGAGAAAGACTTGGCTAAAGATGGTGGAAGAAGAAATGCGGGCAAGGGGGTTAACGAGGAGAGATGCAGAAAATAGGGCAAAATGGAGAAGATTGTCATGGGGACCGCAAGGCTAACCCCCGCTCTAGCAGGGAAAATGGCCTTTAAAATGCATGTTTTTGTTGTTTTTTTCTCCGCCAGATTACAGATCTCTGTCATTCTCTTCACACCCCAACTTCCTGCTGCCTTGAACATATCTCCCACAACTCCCGTCGGCCCTCCCGCTTTTCTACTCTTCATTGCTTTTATGGCTTCTTCAACTTCCTTCTCAGTTATCTTCTCTGCCAGTCCTAAAACTGGGTTACTCTCTATGTTGCCATCCCATTCATTATCTGTATTCAACAGCATTTCCATATATCTTTTCCATCTTCCTTTAATTCCATCTGGGTCCACAACGATTTGTCCCACTTCATCCTTCAAGCAACTCACCCCCATCACATCACACCGCTCTTTCGCTATCTGCTTTACAATCCTGAATACTGCTCTCTGACCCTCTTCCGAATCCAAGCGTTCTCTGAACATTTTCCTACATGCCTCCTGCGCCTTTGCTACCTCTTTCTTTGCAGCCTTCTTGGCTGCCTTAAAACTTTCATGCTCTGCTGTTTCTGCTCCCTCTTTCTTCGCCTTCGCTTCGCCTTCTGCCACTCCTTGAACTTCTTCCTCTTCTCATCAATCCTCTTTCCAACTTCATCATCCCACCACCATGTTTGGTGGGATCAATAGTGTATACACCGCCCAAATAGCTATGTGGAATTCTCATGTGGAGATGAAACTCACGTCGTTTGAACTTTGGCCGAGGTCTTTATTTACTTTAATGATGTTTATATACGAATCAAAAAGAAGATAATTGGTTTTGGGTCGTCCTTTCCACATATCTCGTGGGATTGTGAGTTGGAGAGACGGCCGTGATGGCGGGGAGGGGGTTGGCATTCTCTCAAGCAGGGATTCAACCCATGTCCTTATAAAAGGTCTTTGTCCGAGGTCACCGAGTACGATCGTTGCAGCCGTGCAGCGATCGGTCCAGCCGTTTGTGCGGCACCCGGGAAAATAACGTTATGCGGGAGTCCAAACCTGAAAATGCTGGAGGCCAAAGCTGAAATTGGAAAAACAATATAGCCTATTTTACTCCAGGAGATCCCAGGATTACCCACCCAAAATATCGTTGCGATCGGTTCAGCCGTTTTTGCGGTACCTACGATCGGACACAGACAGACGGATGGACATTTGGTGTATTATAGTAAGATTTAAAAGACATCAATCTGGTGAAGGAACAACCGAAGTCGGCCCCATATATGTGATCGCTGAATCGACTGGACAGTCAATTGTGAAAAGTTTGGCAAAAATAAAGGAAATATTGGAGACGATGACCAGTTTGAATGTTACGATACTAACCAGAGTAAGAGACAGTGCCAACAGAACATGGAGCGCTTATTAAGTGCATATATCGAAGATCAACCTAAATGTCACATGCCTTTATCTCTTGCTGTGATCCAAGAAAAAGCCTGTAGTTTGTGAATTGATTTAAAGACATTAAGAATTCGTGAAATGATTTAAAGACATGTAGGCATTGGAAAACATTAAGGATTTTGGGTGGAGGTGAGTGCCTCTAAAATGAACGCTGGAAGAAAGTGTGGCCTGCGTCTGTCCACAATTTAATGGGGTTTGCTGATGCTCCATTGATTACGAGCGAAATTATCGACCTGGCGATGCAGGCTGGTTTTGATGAGGTTGACGAAGAGGACGTGAAGGACTTGATAGAGTCTCATGCAGAACCCTTAACGAATGAGGATCTCCTGGAGTTGGAAAAGCAGTGTGCTGTAGAAGAAGAAGATGCTGTGAGGCCTCAATTCGAGCAGCTCACCATGAAAAACCTCCACCAAATTCTTGGCATGGCTAACCAGGCCATATAATTTATTATCAAGCAAGATCCAAATGTTGAAAGGAGCACTGATTTTTACCGTGCTGTTAAACCGTGCTTCCAAAGTTGAGCAGTATATATATTGTGATTGTTTGCATACTTCGCCTAATAGGCGACGCCTATAGATAATTCCACGATTGCCAGTCTCTCTAGAACTTCCCGTGGAATCCAGATTTGGATCACACCTTTCAACAGCCTTATGCCGACATCAGAACGGACAGAATAAGTCAGGACACGGTTTCTAAAAGAAATGGCCTTTTGTGGCGGTAACAAAAATGCAAGTATTTACAATGGCAGCAACCAGGTATTCACAAGGGGCGAAAACAATGGCATGACATACAGGGAGTCTGCAGTTTACAAACACAATGTGTTTCTGAAAATGTGTTCGAAAGCTGGATGCACGTAAACCAAAACAATAAACCCTCTTTAAATACATGTAATAAGTGAATAATAATTGGTCTGAACACAAATTGAACCCACCTTGCTAGAGCGCTTCCCTCCGCTGGGCTGAACAGTTTCTATTTTGTGTCCCACTGATAGGCCGGATCTGGATCCGCACATCAAGCAAAATTTAATCTGCTTCTTCTTGTTGCCTAACCAACTCATCCACCTAGTTTTGTCATACGTCGTCCACAACTTTTTGAAATATCATGCAATATATCGTTTTTGGCCCTATCACTCAATGGTGAAATTGCTCTCTGTCTCTTCTGTTGTTCCCTCATCCCTTGTTGGGAATCACTCACCCCACTGCCCCACTGTCAGTAAAATGTCATTATACTCCCTCATTTCACTCTGCCATGATCCTAGAGTGTGTACAGAATATAAATCTTCCCAAAATGTAAGGAAATGTTCTGAATTTGAGAGATGAATTTCAACGTGCTTCTGCATTCATCTCGCTCTACATACCTCAATTGGGCAGGGAGGGGGGGGGGGGTGTAGTGTGGAGGGAACGGGGGGAGCGGGGGTGGGCGGCAGAGTAGGTTGGAAATGAAGTCTTGGATCATGGACGAGCTAGAACACAATGCACCAGAACATAACAGAACAAGAAGAACCTAGTGGGAATGGGGGAAACATACCAACAGTAGGATGGAGGGAAAGCAGCTATTGGCCATATGATACACACGATACACACCGCCATCTTCGGTGATGCAGATCAGGGCCAGGTCACGCATTCCGGCCAGAGCGAGAACATTGAGTTTTATTCAACACATGTTTCTGTAAGAATAATTGCTCATTGTCTATTGTGATGCTAAGTCCATGAAGTTCCGCATGCTTGTGTGGTAGATCTGTGCTGTCATGTTGCTTGGGCTCAACTTCACACCTAGGGAATGGGCAGAAACTGGTGCATCTTTTTTATGTTGAAGTCTCCAGTCATGGACTATATGGCCCTCATTGAGACCAGGCCTTAAATAAAAGAGCTGCATTGATAGAAAAGTAAAGAAAGAGACAATAGTTTAAGAGTTTTTGAGGAATAAAAAATCTGCTTTTTGAAAAGGGGAAGGTCGTAAGTGTTTGGAAAGACATGGGAAGGTAAAGCGTTCCAGAGTTTGGCAGTGGAGGGCAAGCAACAAACATCATAATGGGCCACCCTTGAGTTGCCAATGGCCACACAATAATCATGCGATGTAGTGGCTTGCCGAGTAGTCCGTGGTATCGCTAATGGCGGAGGTACACAAGCAGCAAGTTGTTGAGAGCAGAAACCGAAGTAATATTTGTAGAAAAGAGAGAGAACCAACTTTGCGGCATAATACGAGCGGGTCGAATTTTGAGGTCAGAACTGCACCTTGTTCTGGCATCAAAATTGAAGTCAAAATATCCTGGAAGCTGAAGAGTGCCAAAATTGTACCAATGGAAATTGGAGGAACAGGAAAGATAAAGAAGAACCTTCGGGAGATCTTAAAAATGATCCCTGGGAAAATGACCAATACAAACAAAGTACAGTTGGGAGCTGTCCAATGCCCTCGGAATCTTGAAAAGAGCCCTTAGAACAAAACTTCGGGAACAAGAAAACTTCACAACTTGGTCTATGAATCGTGATCCCTTGACAAAATGGAGGTGGCTACTTTGAGACCTGGGAGAACTCTGTTCCACATTCTGAAACCTACATATGGAGATCACAACCAACGACACCCACATGAGGGTTTCACCCTTCCTCGACCATGATTCCACATACATCTCAGTTTTCCCACATGAGTCTTGTGCTCTAAGACCTGAAGTAGCTTTTCCGTTACCTAGGGTGATGTCTTGAGTGTGTCGAGCCCTGCAGCATCCTGGTTTGACCGCCATCAAAAATACTCGTCGGTCATAAACGTCATCACTTGAATTTAACATGAAGGTCATAACTATTTTCTCGCATGTGCGTTACACTGAATAGGAAAACATCTTATTAGTCCGGGAGCCAAAGGCCTGAATTTTGGTAAACCTGGTTTTGTCGGATAATTTTTTTTCTTTGCTGTTGTAGCCTGGGGGTAGCTCATTAAGATTTAGGATGGTGCCCAGTGAGATCCCTTGGGCAACTCAAGATATTAACCCCTTTATGTCCGATACGCCCAAATCCTGACAAACGGGAGTTCCCTTCGTTTCTTCACAAAGTATGTTTATCAAAGGCTCTAACATGCTTGTTTTTATGATTATTCATGCAGTAGGGCATGTGCAAACCATTTTTAAACAACAGTTTAAGCAACAGTTTTGATAATTAATCCTTTTCTGATCGATTTATGGTAGGACGCTTGGGTGGTGTAAGGCGTACACAAACAAACCAATGAGAATTTGATGGTTTGCCATTGTCACTCAGGTTAATGAGATACTTCAGTTAGTTAGGAGTATAGTAGGTGGCAGCCTAGCTTAGCCACATTCCGAAAGATGATGCATTACTACTTCGCAGCCGGCCATGTACACTATGCCAGATATGGACTCTACTACCTTCGTTCCATGGAGAAGCTTCCCCCTCATGTCCAAAGGCTTTTTCTCCAGGGGCAACATGTGACACGACACATTCGTGGAATATGGAACGGCTTGTGGAGCGACCAATTTATAGAATCAACGTTCATGAGATACGGTCATAGCGCAGGGGGAATCATCGGAATAACCCTGAAGTCAGAAGCCTTGAAGATCTGGGCATTGAGCCGCCACATCTGCTGTAAGATTGAGTCAGATATGAGGAAAATGGAAGAGGAGGAGACGAATACCACCACAGTTCAACTGTATCACAAGGAGGAGGCCAAGGCAAGGATAGAAGCAGACGCCAAGGACAGGGCTGGACTTCGAAAGAAACTCGACACATGCCTTCATCCATTGGATCCCAAGGCACATCCAGGGGGGAGTACTGTCAACATTATCAGCGGGAAGCTAGCTCCACCATCTGCCAATGTAGACAATGCCATGAACATTGGAGAGGCAATGTTAGAAGATTTTGAGAAGACCTGGCCTGAGGGATTTTACAATACCATCCCCAATAAAATGGTGATTATGGCAGCAACAAGCAAATCTGTCCAAGTTGGTGACTCCAAAGTCTATGATCTGAATGCCATCTACTCAAGGGTCATCACATTGTTATCTAGTGACCGCGATATTGACGTGAAGGATGTCTTTTCCTATGAGCTTGCACCTGTCCCAACCGCAATGTTCACGAAGGATGGAATGCGGATTTGTAAAGCCAAGTCCACACTCAAGAGGTTGCTCCAGGTTGAAGTCTCCAGGAGGAATGCCGGTGATGCAAACGTCACTGTCATAGAAGGATCAGCCCTGCTTTGGACCATCCATTGGCCAGCAGATGGCACAGTAGCCAATTTCATTGCGAATGTCAAGAAGCGGATAACTTCATACCTGACAGACAGTGACGTTTACCTCATCTTTGACAGGTACAATGAGTACAGTATAAAGTCCATCACGAGGGATGGCAGGGAGACAGGGGTTAGCAGGAAACATAATCTGCTACGGAAAATGAAGCTTTCAGCCCAGAAGGTTGTCTTGTCATCTGTTGAAAACAAGAAACAGCTTATCCGAATATTATGTGATGAACTGACTCAGGACAGGCTTTTCCATCTACGGAGCACGGAGAAACACAAGTTGGTTGTGACAGGGGAGGACCCTTGTCCCATCAAAATCAAGAAGGAAGAAAGAAGGAGCCGGTACGATCTAGAGACTCATCATGAAGAAGCCGTTATCAACATTGTCCAAAAAGTCTTGGAGTGTGCTGGAGAAGCCCATCAAGTCTCTGTGGTTTGTGATGACACAGATGTGTTCGTATTGCTACTTCATCATTACCAATTGGCAAGACTGGAAGTGCCACTGGCCATGGAGTCCCCAAGCAATGAAAGGGCAATAGTGGACATCAGGTCAACACTGGCTAAGCATCAATAAATTGTAAAGAACCTTTTACCTGCCCATGCCATATCAGGATGTGACACTGTAGCATGTTACTTTGGCATTGGAAAAGGCTCTGTAATCAAAGCCCTGAAAGCTGGATATGAATTATCGGCCATAGGCAATGTGGACGCACTGGTCCAACAAGTCATTAATCAAGCCACTGGTTTCATCTCAGCCTGTTACGGCATAGAGGACAGCAAGGACATGTCACACACAAGGCTGCTTTTATGGGGGAAAAAGAATGGAAAAGGTCATACATCTGCACCAAACCTGGCTGCTCTTCCGCCAACGAGAGAAGCATTTATTGAAAATGTGAAGAGGGCCCACTTTCAGGCAATTTTGTGGCGAACCCTCAATGTAAATCCTCCACCAGCTCTGAACCCAGAAGAATTTGGATGGAATAAAGACACAATCAACAGGTCACTGAGCCCAACCAATCTACCAGAAAATGCCAAACTTGCCCCAGACTACATTTTGGAAATGATCAGATGCGGCTGAAAAAGTGAACCCCTTTGTAACTCCAAGAGATGCAGTTGTCAGGTTAAAGGCTTAGCTTGCACAATGTTTTGTGCATGTTTCAGGAGAGGATGCTCAAGACCCAAGTAGCCTGAACTAGGCCATTATCAGAATGCCAGTGTTTCTAATTCTACCATGTATTGTAGGACATGAAACAGCACAATACAATCTGTCAGTAGGTTTCAGAACTTGTCCTTGCTCGTTTCAAATTTTGGACAGGGACACGTTTTGGGCCACCCTGTAGTACATAAACGTGATTCGATACATGTTTATTGTGGGTTGGTAGATAAGGGTTAAGAAAGGTTCAAAATTCCTCATAGTCACTGTGACATTATTCTGTAGATTTCTCTCTTCATTTACTCTGGTCTACAAAATGTCGATTTCTGAAGCGTGTAATCAGAATTGTGGAAATTCACCGATTTGGAACAGCGAGAAAAGGGTTAATTGTTTCAAATTTGAATCATATTTGATTGTACATTAAGTACTGTGTGAATAAATATCAGACAGCAAATTTGATGCATTTGATGTGAGTATTCACCATGAAATTATGGGAAGTTCCCATTTTTTCATGATTTGGGCGCATAGGGCATGAAGGGGTTAATATCTTGAGTTGCCCAAGGGATCTCACCGGGCACCCTCCCGAATCTTATTGAGCTACCCCCAGGCTACAAGAAACAGCAGAGAAAAAAAACTTTATCCGACAAAACCAGGTTCGACTCCTTAATGCTGCATGTAATTTTTATGCAAGCTTCACGATGAGCCTTCAAAATTGGGGGCGGGGGGGTGGGGGGGAGGCTGTGGAGAGAAACGGAGCAAAAAACAATCCGGGCAATCACATTGATGCTGTTAAACAAGCAGAATAGGTCAGATATGATTTTATGAATGACGAGACCCTGGGAATCTAAAATGTATGGAAAAGGGGATTTTCAAATCCTGTCGAAGGGTTGGGATGACTGTGCAGCATGTCTTTTAGGCTGTGTCTTCATGGTATTCTGAGACAACATGGCAATGTCACAAAGTTAAGACTAGAACACCACTCAGCTAGAGAGCATTCCTCCGCCAGGCTGAACAGTTTATGTTTTGTATCCCACTGATAGGCCGGATCTGGATTTGGGCCTGAACCAAAATCTAATCAGCTTGTTCTTGTTACCTAACTAACTCATCCACCAAGTTTTGTCATAATCCATCCACAACTCTTTGAGATATTGTGCGATAAGAAATCGTTTTCGGCTCCATCACTCAAAAGTGATGAATCGCTTAAAAAAGTTTAGTCGTCAGATCTAAATATTCACCAAAATGTAAACAATTCGTCCTTGTTACACCAAACTTGTCCACCAAGTTTTGTCGGAATCCGTCCGTATCCTTTTGAGATATCCTACTTAGTCAGACAAACAGACAGACAAATGGGTGAAATCATTCCCTCTGTCCACCTTCGGCAGAGTTAATAAAATAAGAACTGAATTATTGAAATCACTAAGATTGAGAGTAACATGAAAAATTGAAGGATTGTAAAGGTTTGATATTTGAAAATCAAAAGACGTTATTAATGGATGTTAGACTCGGACTTGTTCTTTGAAATGGTCTTCCAACCCGAGGAAAGGCCGGTCCACGTTAAATGAATGAAATTTTCATTGGCTGAAGGCGTTAAGGCTCCATTTGTGCACAATGTCATTATGACGTGTACCTCTGGAAGCGCAAGCAATGTCACAAATGTTATTACCCTTGCCAGAGCCAGAGAAGAGGGTATAGAATTTGGGTCTGTTTCTCTGTCTGCACAGAATGTATGTCAATTAATTACGTACTATTGAAATGATAGTCTTTATATGATGGAGCAAGTGTATTTGTCCAGCTACTAATGAATGCCACCTTTTATGATGTAATGAATACAGGGTGTTTCAGAAAAAGTGGACTATTTGAATGTTTTATTGTTGAAGAATTACAAAAGATAGCAAGTTCAGTGATGCATTGATGGAAAGCATACACCATGCCGTTTTCAAATCACTCATTATACTGCTTGTAATGGACATTTTTAATATGTGCTACACCTCTGTTCAAACAGGCTTTTATCCTGACTCCACAATTAGTCTGCAAGTTGCTGGAATGGTAGCCTGACGGTTGTCCTCCACTTTCTGCTTCAGCATAGCCAGGGTTCGAGGTTTCTTGGTGCAAACTTAACCTTTGGCAGCTCCACTCCCACCCCCCACCCTCCCAACACCCCCCAAAAAATCCAATAGATTCAAATCCCGGATGTGGGGCGCTCACTCATGCACTGTGCCCAGGCTAATGACATGATTTCCAAACAGCTGGTGGAACAAGTCAATGGTTTCACCTGCAGTGTGCGGTGGGGCACCGTCCTGCATGAACCAGGCAAGTCTGAGTTGGTTTGGAGACAGTAGTTGAGTGAGATCAGCGTGGAATCTGTGTAGGACCTGTCGGTACAGTTCGCCATTGACTTTTCACCGTCTTATCATTGGCGTCCTCGAACCACACGGTCCCAGCGTACCCCATCTGTCATTCAATGCACATAAGCAAGTGGACTTGGGGCCATTGAGAAACATCTCAGATACCTCCTCAGGAGGCTCAGCACCCCAGAAGTTGTTGTTGTTGTGATTGTTGATAGCCACATTCAAATGGAAGTTTACTTCATCACTGAACCACAAGGATTTGATCAAACTAGGGCATGCCCGTACTATATCTATATCTAAAATTATATCCCCCCCTCTATTTACATGAAATGGTTTGGTTCATGAAATGTTTTGGTTCATTCGCAACGCCAAAGCGAACGGCGAACGCTTTACATGAAATGGTTTGGTTCATGAAATGTTTTGGTCCATTCGCAACGCCAAAGCGAACGGCGAACGGCTTGCGAGTACAGTGACAATCCCCCCGGGGTTTTAATTAGTTTTAAAACATCGTTTAACGCCAACATAGCGCCAACATAGTTTGCCGACGGGAAATAAATGAATACGCTCTCAAATGTGCCATCTGAGGCAGAGTGTGTTCGCCACGTTCGGCACACGCGATAGCTCGCTGCTCTCTGATTGGTTGAATCGTTTTTTGGACATAGCTCGGTAAGTAATTGTCCGATTAATATGAAACCTTGAAAAGGCACATCCTCGGGTCCCCAGCAATATACCTGGCAAGTTTAAAGTATATCGGACCCGTGGTTGTCGAGAAACAGCGGTCACAGACAAACAAACGTACAAACAAACAAACGTACAAACAAACAAACACACAGAGATTACTGGAATTATAGATAGATTTGGTACCTTTCCATTCGGTCACTGAACCAATCACACATTGTTACTCCTCTTGCCATGTCGTTCAGAGTTAGTTAATGCCTTGCAGATATGATGTAGGGGTAGAGCTTGAGTTCAGAAGTGAGAATGCGCCACACAGATGAGGCCGAGTTCTCGGGAACGCCGATGGTGGGATTTCTTAGGACTTTCGACAGCAGAATCTCTCACAAGATCAATGTTCCTTTGGTCCTTAGTAACACTTGGTGGGGCAGCCACTGTTACCTTTATTTTGATTTTTCATGCTTCCAGGTGCTTGGAAGTGCTCCACAAACTGCTGAATGCTCCCATTGGAAGATCCATTACGGGTGTGAACATTGTAATACTGACAGTATAGTCGGCGTACCTACACCTACACGTAGGATTTTGTCTTAAACCACAAAGTCACGATTTTCACTTTTTGTTCCACTGTGAACACCATAGTTAATGTAGGGTCATCCAGATTACTTGTTAGAAATAGTACACCACCACCACCACCACCACCACCATAACCTGCAAGAGGGAAGGGTATAGCATTAGAAACGACAGAATATCAAGCTGCTCAAGTAGTCCACTTTTTGAAACTCTCTGTAAATAGCGTTTACCTTTGCTGTTTGTGTTCCTGTAGAGCATAATAAAATTAATTGAGACGGGTGGGGAGAGGAAGACTACCTCCAATTTTCGCCTGTACACGTGCCACAGTGCAAGTGGTTTACTGACCCTGCTGCAGACAGGAAGGATTATTAGCCGCAGCATAAATATATCTATTTGCCCCACCTCCCCCACTGGCCTCCTGAGAGTGGACACGCTCTTGGTGTCCTGTTATGTTTTGTGAATTTTTATTTGCCTCACTTTAAGTTGAAAAACGACACATCATGTCTCAGAATCAAAGTTGACTCCTTTCAACATGAGAAATTTTGTTTGTGCAATTTGATGCAAATATTGGGATTAGATCTTGGTAAACGCATGTACAATTTGTAAAGTTTCAAAAATATACCTTGGGAGCCGGGGTTGTGGATTGCCAATTTACTGGCTGACTGGCACAGATTCTTCATTTCCAAATTCGCTCTCAGGTGCGAAGATCCACAAGTAAATGTGAAACCTCTAACCATATGCATTGATTTTTCAGGTGGAAGTTTATATATAAATGTCCTAACCCCCCCCCCCCCCCCCCCCCCATTGAAAATTTTGATAAGTAAGTATCTTTGCCACGTTTGTGTTTAATGCTCTTGTAATTGCAGTCGCGGCCTCGGTGACGTGCATGATCTCTTCACGCACTTGCGTCACCAACGCTTGTGTGTTATCATAAGGGCAGTAAGCACTTGCCATCGGCCGCTTGGTCCATCATGACTGCTATTTCAACATATCTGCACTCTCACCTGTAAAATGTGCTAATTAAACAGCTAACCCTGAAGCAGGGATGCATTTCACAACCAATTGTGGACTCGCAATTTACCAAAGTTGCTGTGGTGCTTTATGTCGCTTTATTTATTTATTTATTTATTTATTTACATATGAGGATTTCAAATGAAAATTTGAGAGAATGGTCACATCGAGTAATTATCATTTAATACTTTGATTTTTGTTTAACTTTTAATGGGCACAAGCGATGCAGATCGAATGGCTTTATTTATTTACCTCTTACCTGATTTCCACCATGCTCTGAGATGCAGCACCACATGCCGCACTCCTCCCACATCAACGACAGCTCTATGGCCTCCTGGACCGTACCATCAGCGGCAAACTAATTCAGGCAGACCACTTGCCAAGCTGGCCTCCAAAGCCAAGTGCGAACTGAGCATTCATCCCTGTGTCAAGTTAATTTGTTGGAATACTGGGCTTCTCCTCCCTCTCCCTCCCCTTCACCTGTGGAGGTTTCTTGTTCTTTGTCTTATTCTACTGCTGTCTTTGGTGCTTCAAGGTGCCTGCTCATTACCGTCTTTTCTCATCTTCCATCCCCGCTCACGATATTCCGATCCATTTTAGCCATCGCACCATCCCCCAGCTGACTTTCATGCCCACCTGGAAGCTTCTTCTTCGTGTTTTTTTCTTTTTCTCAGTGCATCCCACAGATGCCTCCTCTCTAATACCCCCGCTGTGCCGTTGAATCTCGCCTTGCCATCCTGCTCTTCAGTATCCAGAATCGAGTTCTTCGGGAAAATGAGAATGTTATGAAAATGTACATCAATTTGCATTTGTCATTTGCCATTTGCCTTTAACCACGTTGCGTTGTCATCATAACAGCCTTGTTGTGTCGGCATCATAGTAGGGAGATTTACTGTGCACTTTGAACGATTGTGATGAATCCTTCCCACTGGGAAGAAGTAAAATGATTTATTTCTGTGTCGGTTTTAGTGGAGTTTACATTCCCATTCCCCCAAGGTGGCATAATCCAAAATGTTATTGCCACGACGTGGACTTTCCTTGCCTCCCTTGGATTGGGTGGCCTCATGCTGCGGAATCGACTGCTTCGCTCTCATTGATGTTAAGCCAGCTGTGCCACTTGCAATTTACGTGTACGCAACAAACCCCATGGTACATCCCAATCACAAGACGAGGCCTTTGGGTTGGTATCATGGCAACGTAGATGCCACAATAGATTGAATGGGACATTTAGGTGGAATTAAATCCCATTATTTTTGTAAGTATACAATTGATTGTGGATGCGAGCAGATGTGATTGGCCAAATAGCTTTGTATGAGTCCTAACCCCCTTGATGCTTCCTTGTGTATTCTCGAAGCAGGTGCAAAACTATCGAAACATTATTCGGGCATTGCATTTCAAAAATTGCACTGCAGTAAATTATAGCACCCAGTCGTAAATGACAAAGTTTGGTGTCTACCCAGAACTGATTGTAAATTAACTTGCCTTCCAAGCTACTCTCTCCACGTATCATTCCTGATTCATTCTCCCACTTGAACGTTTCATCTACCAGTGCAAGTGATACGCGAGGGTTGTTAAATACATTTATTTTTGCTGTCCAATTTATCCCTTTTTTTTTTTTGATGCTTTCGCTGATGAAGTCACAGGAGGCATTGTTTTTGTGTTGTCCGTCTGTCCGTGTGCCCATGCTTGCGTCTAGCCGTCCGTCTGTGCTTCCGTGATAGGTTTTTGTTACCACGATAACTTGAGAACGGCTGAAGGGAACCAAGTCAGACTTGGTGCAGGTATGTACAATGAGGCAAAGATGAACTGATTCGATTTTGCGGTCACGTGGTCAAAGGTCAGAGGTCATGTTAGGCAAAACTGTTAACACGACAACTTGTGACCCAGTGATGTGAATTTGACCAAAGTTGGTACAAGTATGTATTATGATGCGAAGATGAACTAATTTGATTTTGCGGTCAAGAGGTCAAAGGTCAGAGTCTGTAATAGGTTTATAACTTGAGAATGGCTGAAGGTATCTCAGTCAAACTTGGTATAGGTATGTATAATGATGTAAAGATGAACTGATTCGATTTTGCAGTTACGAGGTAAAAGTTCAGAGGTCATATTAGTCAAAACTCCTGTTAACACGATAACTAACAAGTTAAAGTGTTAACACTTTAACACGATAACTTGTTAAAGTGGACATCTCTCTGACCATTCTCAGGGAGCCTGCTCAGTGTCGACGAGTCTGGCATTTCACTCAGGCCAACTGGCACGGTCTTCAAGCAGCCATCAATCACCTGGACTGGTCTCCCATCTCTACCACCTCTGACATCAACTCATCCTGGGAATTCTTCCAAAGTAAACTGCTCTCTCATGCACAGATTTATCCCATCTCGTCTTCAGTTGTCATACCCTTCCTCCCGTCCATGGTACACGGAATCTTGTGGTGAGGCTGTTGCCCAGAAACAACTTGCCTTCGCCTCCTGGAAAGCAAATCCAACGGAAGGAAATCTCATTTCCTTTCACAAAGCCCAAAACAAGTGTGTCCACCCTCAGGAGAACCAGGAAACAATATCTCTCCGTTCTCAAGACCGAACTCTCTTATCTGTCTCCCTCTTCCAAATCCTGGTGGCATCTGGTCAAATCTGTTTCTGGTGTTTGTTCCCCCTCCATCCCCTCCGTTACCTCAAACGGCTACACAGCTGACTCCGCACGTGAAAAAGCTGAATGCCTCAACTCTGTGTTTGCCTCTAAATCTTGTGTCCCAAACCCATCCCTCCATGTACCCACCGTACCCAGTCGTACCCAGCTGCTCCTGGACTCCGTGTCCTTTCCTCCTGACAAGGTGGAAAAGTTTCTGTCAACGCTCGACTCTGATTCTGCAACTGAACCTGACAGCATCAGCCCACGGGTCCTAAAATCCTGTTCTTCTGCTCTTTCACTCCCTCTCTGTTCTCTTCACCCTCTCTTTTGCTCAAGGTCAACTGCCATCTGCTTGGAAATCAGCCAACATCACCGCTTTACACAAAAAAGGTGCAAAAACAGATCCTAGCAACTACAGACCAATCAGCCTTCTCCCAATTATCAGCAAAGTCATGGAATCCATCATTGCTTCGGATATGAAATCTTTCCTCTTCTCCAATGGCTTGATCTCTGATCATCAATTTGGTTTCAGACAAGGTCGCTCTACTCTGGACATGCTGCTTCTGCTGTCTCAACAATGGATGGAGGTCCTCAATGCCAAACAGGAAATTAGAGCTGTCTCCCTCGACATATCACGTGCCTTCGATACGGGCTGGCACCGCGCTCTGCTCACCAAACTCTCCTCCTTTGGTATCCATGGAAATCTCCACGCATGGCTGGCGGACCTCCTCTCTAGTCGTAGTCAACGTGTGGCCCTGAATGGGTTTCTCTCATCTCCTCTTCCTGTTCAGGCTCGAGTTCCCCAAGGCAGAGTTCTGGGCCCTGTGCTTTTTCTGGTCTTCATCAATGATCTCTCTGACTCTCTTGAAAATCCTCTCTATCTCTTTGCTGATGACTCCACTCTCTGCCGCTCCATTCCTCATCCCTCAGATCGGCAGTCTGCAGCCTCCTCACTCTCTGCAGACCTGGACAAAATCACAGACTGGGCAAACAAGTGGAACATGTCTATCAACCCTGACAAATCTCACACTCTTACGATGCCTCTCCGAAAAGACCGACTGGACAACCCTCCCATCTACTTTCTGAATAATCCTCTCCAAGAAGTTCTGTCACTCGAGCTTTTGGGTCTCACTATCTGCCATGATCTTTCCTGGCAAAACCACATTTCCAAGCTGGCCTCCAAAGCCAGTCGCCGACTGGGCATCCTCCGTCGTGCGAAGTCCTTCCTTGGCACACCTGAGCTCCTCACCACATACAAGGCTTTCATCCGCAGCTCAATGGAGTACTGCTATCCCCTCTGGGCTGGTGCTCCTGCCTCACACCTAGCTCGTCTTCACGCTGTTGAAACCAAAGCGTTCAGAATCATTGGAATGTCCCGCGATGACGCTATCTCCGAGGTCCTTTCACTTGCTCACCGCAGGCAGGTTGGTGGTCTTTCCGTCTTCTACTGACTCCTCTCCGGCCTTGCTCCCCCAGCTCTCTCTGGGCTCTGCCCCCCAAATATTCCTACAGGTCGCACAAGATCTGCCTGCAACCCTCTTATGGTTAAACTGCCAAAATCAAGACTCTCTGCTCACCTTCACTCCTTCATTCCTCTTTTCTCCCGCCTCTGGAACAAACTCCCTCACTCTCTTCAATCCCACTCCTCCCTCCAGGTCTTTAAAACGGCTGTTCACCACCATCTCTTGTCTTCCCCAATCCAAAACCTTGATCTTTTCTACCCCCGCTAATTTCACCCCAAATCCACTTTTTTGAGGTGCTGACTTCTTTCCTGGAAGTCCTTGGTGTCCATGCGTTTTATACCTATCCTGCCTCCCCCCAGGCCCTCTCCCTCCCACACATCTCCCGATGTCCCTGCTCTCAAATGTTGTGTTTGTGTGCTTCCTCCCCTTCTCTCCCCATCTTGTCGACCGCTCCCCTTTTTATATACTTTGTTTGCTTGTTTGCTTGTTTGATTTGTTTGTTTGTTTGATAAATGTTAGCTCTTTCACGAGCCTCGACTCTATACAAAAAAAAAAAAAAAAAAATTTGACCAAACTTTGTAAATGTATATATTATGATGAAAAAATGAACTGATTAGATTTTGGCATCAAAGGTCAGAGGTCATGTCTGATAGAAATGTGATACATGAGTACAGCTGAAGGGATTCAAATCAAACTTGGTACACGTTTGTACAATGATGTAATAATGTGGACGGAGGAATACCGGTTGACGTCTCGATGTCCAAGAGTGTCGTTCTAGTTTTCCTATTCCATCATGTCTGTTTTATTTTACCATTTTCTAAATTTGTACTTTCACTTCTTCCTTTCTCTGTCTTTGCCTGTAAATATGTTATACCCCACGCACGTGAAGCGAAAAGCGGGGTGAAGCAATTGGTTAACTTCTGGTCTGTCTGTCTATTTAGAAACGTCGTTTTATGATCGAGGAGCAGCTTTATTTCAATTGAATGTTATATTTTGAATACAAATCAGAAAAGGAACATGCAGTTGAGCAGTACTTTGGCTCTGAATTTGTCCCAATCACCAGTATTGAGTTGGAACCAGAGATAGAACTGGGTTTGGATCCTCTACATAGGCCCACAAACTGTTAAATATCAATTTTGGAGTTTGGGTGGCATTCATGTTTGCTCCATTAAGGTAAGATTAGAAACTTCTCTAAATCTATTGAGTACCTCATACTGCCACATGCAGTTGTAGCAAAGAATATTGGCACCCTTGCTATTTTTATAACAATGCACCATTTCTTTCAGAAAATTGTTGAAATTAAAACATATATTGGTATCCACATATGTATTTCTTTGGTTTGCAGTGGACCAAAGCAAAAAAGCTGAAAAAATTACAAAATCTTAGCATATTCCACACAGAAATCCAAAAATGGCCCGGACAATATTATTGGCACATTTTAGAAGTTGTTAGAAATAATTAGATTTCAAGCAGGTGATTCCCCTTTACTTTGGAATCGAACTCACCAGTGGTTTTTATATTGCAGTGGTGAGTTGCAGGTGCCTGCAATATAAAAATCACTCATTCAACCAGTTTGAATGGAGAAAAGGAGTCATTCTGCTGTTTTGTGTTACTGTGTGTATTGCAATGAGCATGGAGAAAACAAAGAAAACCAGATAATTGTCTGAGGAGGTCAGACGCAAGATTGTAGCTAAGCATGGACAATCTCAAGGCTACAAGTCCATCTCCAGAGACTTTGATGTTCCTGTATCTACCGTACGCAAAGTTATCAGGAAGTTCAAGGCCCATGGCACTGTAGCCAACCTCCCTGGATGTGGCCTCAAGAGAAAACATGATGGAAAATTGTAGCGAAGGATTGTTTGAATGGTGGATAAAGCACCTCGATCAACTGCCAAACACATTCAAGCTGACCTTCAGACACAAGGTACGATAGTTTCAACTCGCGTCATCCGTCACCAACTCGATGAAAGGGGGTTCCATGGTAGAAGAACCAGGAGGACCCCACTGCTGAGAGAGAGGCATAATAAAGCCCAACTGGAGTTTCCCAAAACACACCTGAACAAGCCAAAATCCTCTGGGAGAATGTCCTGTGGACAGATGAGACCAAATTATAGCTTTTTGGTAAAGCACATCATCTCTACGTTTACAGAAAACAAAATGAAGCCTTAAAATAAAAGAACACCTTCCCTACAGTCAAGCATGGAGGAGGTTCAGTGATGTTTTGGGGCTGCTGTGCTGCCTCTGGCACTGGATGCCTTGAATGTCTGCATAACATCATGAAATCTGGAGATTACCAAGGCATTTTGGAGCGCAATGTTCAACCCAGTGTCAGAAAGCTGGGTCTCCATCGAAGGTCATGGGTCTTGTAGGAGGACAATGACCCCAAATATACATCAAAAAGCACCCAGGAATGGTTCAAGACAAAACGCTTGACTGTTCTGAAGTCGCCAGCAAGGAGTCCAGATCTAAATCCCATTGAACACCCGTGGGGAAGATCTGAAAACAGCAGTTGGGAGAAGGCACCCTTCAAATCTGGGAGAACTGGAGCTGTTTGCACAAGAAGAGTGGGACAACCTGCCAGTCGAGAGGTGTAGGAAGCTCATTCATGGCTATAGGAAGCACTTGACTGCAGTTATTTTGTCCATAGGCAGTGCTACCAAATATTTATTCGAGGGTGTCAATAATTTTGTCAATGCTATTTCTTTTTATTTTCTGATTTAAAAGGATATATTAAGTTCTGAATCAAAAACAAAGGTCCTGTAATATTAACAGTGAAATAAAGAATTGTGGAGACCAAATACTTTTGTCAATTTCACCTTGTTTTTTTGAGAAAATGTATTTTGTGAGTTATTTGAAAAAGTGCAAGGGTGCCAATATTTTTGGCCATGCCTGTATATGGCTTCTTGACATCTCTCCAAACTCACCAGCCTTCCTGTCGTCAAAAACAGATTTGCAGCTGTCCACATCATGCTTTTGAGTTACTCTTTCCTGCTGCTCTTGATTTCCCAAAGTGAAGTTTTGATTTGTAGATGTGAACGCTAATTTGACCCCAAATCCACTTTTTTGAAATACCGACTTCTTTCCTGGAAGTCCTTGGTGTCCTTGTGTTTATACTTCTCCCCCCCTTCCCACGCCTTCTCCCCCCAAGCCCTCTTCCTCCCACACATCTCCCGATGTCCCTGCTCTCAAATGTTTTGTTTGTGTGCTTCCCCTTCTCTCTATCTTGTCTACCGCTCCCCTTTTTATATACTTTGTCTGTTTGATTTGCTTGTGTGATAAATGTTAGCTTTCACGAGCCTCGATTCTGTATACAAATTTTTTTTTTTAAATCATGTGCTTACCTTCCAAATCAAACTTGCATTATAATATTATCTTGCTTTCCTGTTTCGTCAAGCATCCTTAAAAAAAAAAATCATTTCTGTGCCTCTTTGTCAACCATAAAACTGTGCCCTGCCTGCAAAATGCAATCTGGAGCTAATTTTCCTCTTTTTATTATTTATTTTATTTTTGCTCAAAGATTCCATGGAGATTGAGGACGTGTTGTTGCTCACTGATGTCACGTGGATAGACCACACCACACAATGTTCTCATGCGATCGGGTGGGGATGAGAAGGGGGGTTATTTGGTATTACTGATTTATGGCATTTGGTCTTGTCCACCCTCGAGCTGTTGGATTTTAGACGATTGAATCTCATCGAACTTGACAAACCTCCATAAATTGTTCCCTTTTTTGTTTTCTGTACTCTAAGTTCTCCATTTTGAGAAATGCTTTTTTTTTCTGTCCTTGCTGATGTTATGACAGTGTAAACTGGTTCTGTTTATGGGAGAGTTATTGATGAAAAGTTTCTTGTTTTCTTGAAAAATTTAAGGGGGGGGGGGGGGTTCGTATCCTTTTAGGGGGAGAAGTTCTTCATGAAAGGTTCCTTGTAACGTTGAGTCGTTTAAGGGAGAGTTCTTTATGAAAACTTTCTCATAAATCTTGAATTTTTTGGAGGGGTGTTCCTTATCTCTTTAGGGGGAAGATTCTTATGAATCACCCATCAGCAAGATCACCCATCACCCATCACCATCACCCATCCCTTATAATCTCAATTTTTTTTAGCCCCTAGGCCCTAGGGAGTTCCTTATGAAAAGTTCCTTGTAATCTAATCCTGGCGTTGGCTTAGCGGTTAGGGTCCCGGCTTGGGATCCTAGGATCCTGGGTTCGAATCCCGGTCGATCGCTGAATTAATGCCAGGGGGGTTGACTCAGCCTGTCATCCTTCCGAGGTCGGCAAATTGAGTACCAGCTTGCTCGGATGAATGATCACGGTGTGTACCCCGATTTAGAATAGGTACACCGTATCCCTGCGCATCAAAAGAGCATGACCAAGGGTTGGCGTCAGGAAGGGCATCCGGCCATAAAAACATTGCCTCAAACAGGGAACCATGATTGTCATGGGGCCCGAAAGGCTAACCCCCGCTCTAGCAGGGAAAATGGCCTTAAAACGATCATTCATTCATTTCATTCAATCTAATCTTGAATTGTTTGTCACTGGCACATCTTTCAAACTGGATCTCAAACATTGACTTTTCTGTGGAATCATCTTGAGATTCCAATGTACACCAGACCAGAGAAGTGCTTCTCCTATGCCCCACCTTTTCCCCCATTTGCATTGTCTGACATTGTGCTCAACTGCCACATTTCACATTTGTGGAGCAAATCCAGTGTCTCTCAATAAAATGTATTCAGACTTTAATATTTACAAAAAAAATTATTAAATATCTGAGAGAGTTGTGATGTTGAGTGTTGCTCATACCTAAGAGAGATGGTGTTAGTGTGTGATGGGATGATTACACGTCATCAGTCAGCTGTTACCCATGAGGCAGTGCAGAATGACAAGATAGTTTCGTTTTCGACGTATAACATATGTAGACATCTTATTGAGACGCCTTGGTTATTGCCCGTGTTACAGCCGCAGTTGCGATTGGACGAGTCAAAACTTGAGGCGGTACGGGAAGGGAACGTGGAGCTCGTGAGGGAAATTGTTGAGGACATTTCTCCCATCTCACAGAAGGACAACAGTGCAGCAGAACTCATCAGCATTTTGCAAGAACCCCATTTCCAGGTATGTTATGTCCCATATATCTGCAGTTTAGTTTGTTTATTGAACCTGTCCTATGCCTCTAAATCTGTGCACTCCTGCTTGATAATATTTAAAATATGGCAATAATGGAGTAAAATTCATTGCAGGATTGCAATGAGCCTTACTTCTTATTTGATCAGCTGTTCACAAGCCTTCCCATTCATGTTTATGATGGTTGAACTTCGTCTTATCAGCTTTTGCAAAATACTGTGGATATCAACTGACTGAGTAACAATATTAAGCTTCTGCCAGAGAAAAATGAACTCTTGAAGGTAAAAAAGATCCCCGAGAGTAAAACATTGTACGTTACCTTCTGCTTCCGCGTGTCTTAAGACAACCTGCACAGTGGAACTGGTATCTCAAATGATGTGGGAATCGTCCACCACATGAAAATAGGTTGCCATCTTGTTTTGAGCCAAACCTGTGGATAAGGGCGATACACATGCACAAAAGCCAGAAAGTACGTTCTTGTGATTCTCTCAGATTAGACTGAATTATTATAACTAGAAGCACCTGTTCCCTACGGGGTTATGCTATTATCCTTATTCAAACGTGTAATTAAAAACACCCCACTTGCACTGGAAAACGTGGGGACAGGAATACTGTACTGTAAAGGGTGGGACTTGTAATACCCTCTCCCACCAGAAGGTGGCGCTACACTATACACATTTACATAAAGAATTTGCGTCACGTCCCCCCCTCCTCCCATGCCCCCAAAACACCCCTTTGCACTAACTAGGGTCATGCTGATCCTATGTAGCGTTTATCCCATTTAAGATATTTCAATCTAATATTTCAATTTAATTTAAGCTGATGATCCCATCTCATTTATCAGATTTATGTAGCGTTTATCTAAGAGTTTAGTATGAAAAGGACCAATGATGATCAAAAGTTATAATCTACCTGGCTAGGCAGACAAAAACTCTGCAGATTAAATGTGTATGCACGTTTTCATGCAAGCACACACACACACACACACACACACACACACACACACACTTGCATATGCACACGTAAAGGTGGATACTTTGAGACCTGAGAGGGCTCCATTCCAGTTTCTTGAAACCCACATATGGAGACAACAACCAATGGCACACACACACACACACACACACACACACACACACACACACACACACACACCGAACATGTCGCGGTGTCGTTCCGAAGGTAAATATTCATTTAAGTGTTTTATTCGCTCCTGATCTTTAGTGCCATTTTAAATGAATCTGTAACGGCTGCTTCAATGTGACTATTTTTTTTTAAAGTAATAAATCTAACCTTTTTCTGCTTCTTTGCGTTCCCGTTCATTGCTTCTTTATTCCGATGCTAATTTTGCCTCTTTATTATTTAGCGTTGGATTTATCATGTTTACAGTAACCTCCTTGTACGTTGCACTCGCCTCGCTCTCTGCACGTTTTGTCCTCATGTGCTTGCTCGTCTGGGTCTCCCCTCCTCCTACCGGGAGGGCAGGTACTGGTATATAATTGCTGTGTTGTTTCATTCTTTATTTCCATTAAAAGGAAAATCGCATGTAATTCAAAGAAAAACACCCATCCATACGAGGCTTGGCACAATAATGCTTTGCCAAAGCCCCTACAGACCTAAGCAGGTAGATGTTTCAGTCTTATATTCACATATAGGTGATGCACCTTGGGGCGTCACAGAAGTCCGTTTGCAATCTAGGTATGGCAGTATGCACTGCTCCGTCATCTGACCTATTTATCCTGATCTGTAAACCTTGTTTATAGGGTAACCTGTCTTTTGTGGTAAGAATACTCGACATTCGGGTTTCTCTGGAGCAATCTTTGCCGGTGGTCAATAAGCTTGAATTGGCCGCTTGTTAATGTGGCCACTCCGCAACACTTGGCATTGACCAATAATTTGTAATATTCGGTTTTGTATATATATATAATTTTTTCAGTTCTGATTTATAAGGCTTCAAGAGGGCAGTTTCAATTTTACCTGGGTCAAAGGTCAACACCTGTCACCACTTCGGAATGATAAATTTATGGCTGAAGGATTTGCGTTCGCTTGTGAATGCATGTTATTTCAGTTTTTTTTGTATTTTTTTTACTACAGTGATCTAAGGCTCATGGAAGAGCTTTTATTGTGTGACAAGGGTATTAGTAAACGATGGACAAATCGTCACAGGAATACATGATTTGAATCTATCACAAGATGTGCTCTGGAGGGAACACCAAACTGTAAAACACATTGCTTGCTATTCTTAGTGCTGGGCTTTTGTGAGTTTTTTTGCTTAACGTTTTTTTTACAATGGATGGACGTGCAGTAGGCCCAGAGGGGTTGTTTTGTTCTTATCTGTGCTCCTAAAGCTCAGACAATATCATGTATGATGCTCTATACAGAGCAAAGGTTCTGCCAAAGCATTTTCTTGGCTAGGGTTACAAAGCTGGATGGGTCACCACACTGACACAGGAAGTTGAAATTTGTTCATGGTTCCAGCAATAGCTCGCCTACTCTTCGCGAAGGACAGTTTCATCTTTAACATCCAACTACTAATGTAGGCAGGCAGGACGCCTGTTTAACATCCATCCGAGGGACGGCACATACATTGACGAATCATCTTGCCTGTGAAACACCGGGATGGAAGTTTCTACCTGGGTCGGGATTCAAACCCAGTCTAGACAGCTCAGAGCCGAATATGCATACCTCCAGGCCATCCTGCAATCCCTGCCTGATGGAGTGAGCCATCGATCTCGATGGATCTCATTGTGGACATTGGCTTATTTTGTGACAGAGTAAACCGATCCTGGACGCGCAAGCTTTACCACACGTCGCACAGATGAACAGTGTGCCTGATGGCACAACCCCATGCTTCCATTGGTGTCGCTTCACTCCGGCTGTTTCAAAGCGATGTTCTTCAAAGACTGCTTCAGAGTTCCTATAGGTTGAGGACCAGAGGTCCTGGGTTGCTGGGTTGGCTATCATTTCCCACTTTTCCATCCCGATATTGCAGGACTTCAGGTTAGACTTGAGAACGTCCAAATATCGCTTGCGTTTATGGCCTTCGGTATTCTGATGTCATCCAGTGGAGCCACGTGTCTGGCCCAACAGAACTGCTTTGCAATGATGAGGTACGCAATGCCCTCAATGTGACAACATCTAAATACACCTGTATTGGGGATCAGGTTATGCCATTTAACGTTGCCAATTTTCCTCGGGCATCGGATATGGAATTGGTTGAGGTGTCTGTGATAGGGAGTAAAGCTTTTGCAACTGGTGGTGACTTCATCATCGATTGTGGCTTTTTGGGCCAGTGTGCTGCCTAGGTTGCAAAACTTGATGACCACTTTCAGTTCCACAGTATTTATGGTGACTACAGGTGGGATCTATGTGCCACTGGGACGTGGCTGAAACCTGACTTCAGCAGTTCTATTGGGGCTGACATAAGCCATGCCTACGGCTGAAGCAGTTATATCCAGTAAATAAATCTACTCCAGTTTTTCTGCCATGAGGTCCAGTATTGTACATTTGGGTTGTGGACACAGCAGGAAGGTTGTTCATTCTTACCTCTGGTTTCACTGATATCGTCAATGGTCTTTGTTCATAGCGTCAAGATATCACAACCCAATTTCGTGTCTCTCACGAAGAAGAGCACTTTGTAAAACGCAACTGTAAAAAGATGTCATTTTAGGAGAGATTTAAAATATATAACCTAATTGATGAGGCTGCGTCGATTGGAAAAAGCGTTGTTGCCACTTCCTCAGAAACTCTGACTGTTCTCTCTTTCTTTACTTTTCTGTCAATGCAGTTCTTTTGTTTTAGGCCTGACCTCTGAGGACGATACAGTCCATGACTGGAGCCTTCAACATAAAAAAGGTGAAGAGCATATCTGAAGAAGGCGCAATAACCAAAAGTCTTTATCCTCGTTCCAGCAATTCTCAAGAGAGTCCCACTGTTAGACCGCAATATTCTTGCAGGTGTATAAGGTGTGATCAGGTGAGAAATACATGTGATGAGGTGCAGGAACCAATTTATGTTTCTCTTTAAAAGTCTTCAGTATTTTAATACGTTGGCACATTGGGTGCCAATTAAATGTCACAAGATTGGAGTGACGTGATCAAACTTACGAGCTTGAACTGCAAGCGTCATTGACATATTCTGAATGATTTGTAAAGTGCTTGCGGAAAGACAAAAGAAAAAAACACAGGTAGAGCCCATTAACAGTGAGTTGCTTTAATCCAAGCGCGACGTCGTGAGAACATGAATCAAAGTTTCAGTATTATCCTGTGATTTGAGCACGAGTGGATTTGGGTGACATTGTGCAAAATGGAAGAAAATATATTTGCAGATTTTATCAACCTGCAGAACAAAGCAGAGAGTTTGATCCATCGTAACACCTTTTTGTTTGGTATACCTGGTCGAGGCCTGCGGAAGAGCCAGAGCAGAATGGAATGGAACAAAATGGAAAGGGGAAGCAATTGCAGGATCAGGGTGAGAATGAGATCAAGGGGAGTAGGAGAATGACACATGGG
Organism: Myxine glutinosa; assembly: GCF_964187855.1. NCBI lineage: Eukaryota > Metazoa > Chordata > Myxini > Myxiniformes > Myxinidae > Myxine > Myxine glutinosa. The sequence continues at coordinate 120,644,228 of NC_136270.1, read as the reverse complement.
GGTAAACAAAACACAGGAGGGGACAGCATGAATGAAACAGAAATGGAACAAGTACAGTTACATTCAACAAGTACAGGTCAATCCACACATCGACTTCCGCTTCCGGTCCGGTCTGGAGAGGACGCTGGCGTTACTTGTTCGCCGCTTCTCCGACTGGGCCATTGTACATAGTTTGCTTTTCTGGTGGTCGTGGCGGATTTTTGACCGTTGGGTCTGCCCTCTGCTCGGTCCCGGCTCTGCTCCTGGCTTCGCCTGCCCGGCTCCTCCACTGTTTCCTCAGGCCCGCTCCCGTTGTTTGCGGCGGTGGCTGTTTGCCGCTGTGGTCTTGATTAGCGGCTGCAGTCGTTTGCCGCTGCGTTTGCCGCTTTGCCTCCTCGACCTTGGCCTCGTACTCGTCCCTTCGCTCCTGCCTGGCATGGCTCTGAGGTACTCCGCCGCAAGGCTTCTTCTGCTCAATACCCGCTCCACCCCATCATGCATCTCTGCCATCAAATCAAATGGACTCCTCCGACGACCCAGGTACATTCACCGTGGCTCCGGTCGTAAGTTTGTTTATTTGCAATCAGGTCACTCCATCCCCGTCCTCTGGTCGGCTCAGCGCACTCTCACTCTTCGTCCCAGCGCACCTGGTCACAGCAACGCACACGATCGCACCTCCTGCCTACGAACCCTGGCTAAATCACCTGAATTCATCCCTGCTGTTCAAAACAACATCAAGCTCACCCTGTTCAACACCCGGTCCCTCAACAACAAATGCCTCATCCTGAACGAATACATCCTGGATAACAAACTGGACTTTCTCTGTCTCACCGAAACCTGGCAACAACCTCTGGACTACTACACACTTAACCTCACCACACCCAATGGATATTCCTACGTCAATAAACCACGCTCGGAGGGCCGAGGTGGTGGAATTGCCGTTATCCACCGTCAAGACATCAAGACCAACCTCATCTCCATCTCATCTGCTCCATCATTTGAACACCTGGCTTTAAAACTCTCTGGTCGCACGCAGTCAGTCATGGCTGTCGTCTACCGCCCTCCCAAACCACACCCATCATTCCTGTCTGACTTCTCCTACTTTCTGACCCAGCTATGTTCCCTCTCCCCCTCAATCCTCCTCCTTGGTGATTTCAATATCCACATGGACTCCACTGACTCCACAATAACCACTGACTTCACTGATTTACTCACCTGCTTTAACCTCACTCAACATGTCGACTTTCCTACCCATATCCGTGGTCACATTTTGGACCTTGTCTGCTCCACTGGATTAAATTTGCACCATCTCTATGGCTCTGACCTCACCCTCTCTGACCACTTAGCCATCACTCTGACCATCAACATCCCCGCCCCAACACCAAGGCATTATCGCACAATCAACTTTCGTAAGCTAAACGCTCTTTCACCTACCTCATTCTCATCCACCCTCTCTGAAAAAATGTCCACTTCTCCCTTCATTGACCTCCACACCCCTTCTGACCTCACTGACTACTACAACCACACTCTCTCCTCCTGCCTTGACCAGCTTGCGCCTGTAAAAACCAAAACAGTTTCTTTCACCCATTCTGCTCCCTGGTTTACCCCTGAACTCCACCTGATGAAAACTCGTGCTCGCCAACTTGAAAGACTCCGCAATAAAACGGGTCTCACAGTTCACTCCCAAGCCTACAAGGACCACCTACAACACTACAAAGATGCCCTCTCCCGCGCCCGCTCTGCCTACTACTCTCAAATTATCCACTCTGGCTCCGGAAACCCAAAAGCACTCTTCTCGACAATAAACAAACTCCTCCGCCCCCTGAACACCACCACCCAGTCATTCACAGTAGACAACTGCATCTCCTTCCTCTCTTTCTTCCAACGCAAAATTGACAACATCTACAACAGCTTGACCACCGCCGCACCCGCTCCCCCTCCAACCACCTGCCCCCCCTTGTCCTGCCATCCCCTGTCTCGGTTCTCCCCAATCTCCCCTACTGACCTCTCTGAACTCCTCATAGGAATGAAAACTGCCACCTGCACTCTTGACCCCATCCCCTCCAGCTTTGTCAAAGCCTCCCTCCCTGCTCTCTCTCCACTTATCATTGCAACAATAAACTCCTCCCTGTCTACAGGCATCGTCCCACCTTCCCTCAAAATTGCTGCTGTTACCCCCATTCTAAAAAAACCTGGTCTAAACCCTGACACCCTAAACAACTTCAGACCCATCTCCAACCTACCCTTTCTGTCAAAAGTTTTGGAACACGCTGTAGCCACTCAACTCAAACATCATCTCTCTGCCAATAACCTGTATGAAACATTCCAATCCGGATTCCGGTCCAACCACAGTACTGAAACTGCTCTCCTCAAAATCACCAACGACCTTCTCCTCTCCTCTGACGCTGGCAACCTCAACATTCTCGTCCTCCTCGACCTCAGCGCTGCCTTTGACACCATCGATCACACTATCCTCCTCACCCGACTTGAATCCACCTTTAACGTTACCGGCACTGCCCTCTCTTGGATTAAATCATACCTCTATGACAGATGCCAGTTCATCTCCATCAATAACTGCAAATCCCCCACTGCTCCCCTCCCCCAAGGTGTCCCCCAAGGTTCAGTTCTTGGCCCCCTCCTCTTCATCCTTTACCTGTCCCCGCTCGGTCACTTAATCCGCCGTCATGGTCTCCAATTCCACTGCTTTGCCGATGACATCCAGCTTTTCATCTCCACCAAGTTCGTCTCCACCGACACCCACTCTATCCTGACAAACTGCATCACTGAAATAAAATCCTGGCTTCAAATCAACTTCCTCAAGCTTAACTGTGATAAATCTGAAATAATCATCATTGGCCCAAAAACGCTCACAAAATCCACCCATAACTTTGCCCTCAACATCGACGGTATCCCAGTATCCACCTCCCCTCACATCCGGAATCTTGGCGTCATCTTTGACCAAACCCTTTCCTTCGACAAATACACTAAACAGATCACAAAGTCAGCCTTCTTTCACCTGAAAAACATTGCCCGTCTCCGCTCATCCCTCTCCTCCACGGCTGCAGAAACCCTCATCCACGCCTTCATTACCTCCCGTCTGGACTACTGCAATAGCCTCCTCTATGGTTCACCCTCAAAAATCACCAATAAACTCCAATACATTCAGAACTCCGCTGCCCGTCTACTCACCCATTCCCGGACCCGTGACCACATCACCCCCGTCCTTTACAAGCTTCACTGGCTCCCCATCCCCCAGAGAATCCAGTACAAAATCCTCCTCTTGACATACAAAGCCCTCCATAACCTGGCCCCATCCTACCTGGCTGACCCTCCTCTCCAGACACACTCCCACCCGCAACCTCCGCTCTGCTGGTACAAACCTCCTGACCCCCTCCATCCGGACCAAATTCAGATCCTGGGGGGACAGGGCCTTCTCCATCGCTGCGCCCACCCTCTGGAACTCACTACCTCACACCATCAGAGACTCCTCCTCACTCACCACATTCAAAACATCACTAAAGACCCACCTGTTCAACACTGCATTCAACATTCAACCCACAGCATTTAACCCCTGACTATCTCTTCTCCTTCTCCCTCCTTTTGCTTTAAATATTTCCCTATTGATTCTTGTCTTTTTTGAAATTGTTGTTTTCATGTATTGTTATGCATTATGTTTGCCACTCTGTCAAAGCGCCTTTGGGCTTCTGGAAAAGTGCTATACAAAATAAATGAATTATTATTATTATTATTATTCAAAGTACACCGCCCCATGTCAAATAAATAAATATCCTCCAGCGCGGTATTGCCCGAGCACCCCATGCACCTGGCAATACCGCCGTGCAGCGCATCGAGGCGGTATTTGGAGGGAGAGGTGTACACTAATTGATTGATTGAGTAATTAAAATCAATAAATAATAATCGTAAAATAATTTCTTAATCAATTGGCTAATAGCATACCTCAACCACCAGTGTTTCATCCAAAGCTTTAACTTTTTGAAAATTAATTAAATAAGTCATTAATCAGGGAAAAAATTAATTGATTAATCAATAAATAAACAAGAAAACGTCATGCGTAGCACGATACTTGCAAAATACGCCGTCCCCCAAAAGTTTACCATTGATACAGCAAATTGTCCATTTCATGAAGATTTAAATTTACAATCTTGATCAAAGCTCGGGTCAACAGGATGAAAAGTGACGATTTTTCAGATGAAAAATGATGATTTTGGAAGGTTGACCTTGAGTTGACCTTTGACCTTTTGACCTCAAAAATAGTTAGTTTCCCTATTTAGTGACTCAATGTGCAAATGCTGTTCAATTTTCAAGTGAATTCGATGAAAATAGAGGATTTTAGAAATTTGGCCTATGTTGACCTTTTGGCCTAAGTTGACTTCAAGAATACTTGGTGGTTGAATTCAGTGACCACATATGCAAGTCCTCTCCAAATTTCAAGTCAATTGGATGAAAATTGAGGATTTTAGAAATTTGGCCTATGTTGACCTTTTGGCCTATGTTGACCTCAAGAATACTTGGTGGTTGAATTCAGTGACCACATATGCAAGTCCTCTCCAAATTTCAAGTCAATTGGATGAAAATTGAGGATTTTAGAAATTTGGCCTATGTTGACCATTTGGCCTATGTTGACCTCAAAAATTATTGGTGGTTGAATTCAATGACCAGATATGCAAGTGGTTTTCAAATTTCAAGTCAATCGGATGAAAATTGAGGATTTTAGAAATTTAGCAAAGTTGGTGACCTTTGGCCTATGTTGACCTTTTGACCTATTGACTCCAAAAACAATAGGCTTCTGGTATTTGACCAACTCTACCACTTGGTGAAGTTTGGTGAAGATCGGTTGAAAATTGTGACCTGTAGGCCGGTGACAAACTAACAGAGTCACAAACACAACCGACCAATATACTTGAAAAATCTTCGATTTTGCAAGTAAAAATATCCTTTATAGCCACATCACTTGGTCATTGTCAGGTCCGAATATCAGCTTCCTAGCTCAAAAGGTGCCTGAGATATTGCAAGATGAGAAAGAAAATGAAAAATAAATGTGATTAATAATTATGAAAAGAAATAAATAATAATCGTCAAAAAATTAGATTATTCATAAATTAGCTAATAGAATACCTAAACCACCACCGTTTCATCCGAATCTAACTAAAAAAAAAAAAACTTGGCCTATGTTGACCTCAAAAATACTTGGTGGTTGAATTCAGTGACCAGATTTGCAAGTCCTCTTCAAATTTCAAGTCAATCGGATGAAAATTGAGGATTTTAGAAATTTGGCCTATGTTGACCTTTTGGCATATGTTGACCTCAAGAATTACTTGGTGGTTGAATTCATTGACCAGATATGCAAGTCCTCTTTAAATTTCAAGTCAATCGGATGAAAATTGAGGATTTTAGAAATTTGGCAAAGTTGGTGACCTTTGGCCTATGTTTACCTTTTGACCCCAAAAGCAATAGGCTTCTTGCTTTTGACGAACTCTACCTTTTGGTGAAGTTTTGTGAAGATCGGTTGAAAATTGTGACCTGTAGGCCGGTGACAGACAAACAGACGAACAGAACCACAAACGCAACCGACCAATATACCAATAGACCAAATCTTCGATTTTCCAAGTAACAAACAAACAAGAAAGCAGGAAACCGGAGTGAAGACCGAGTACTCCCTTTCAGCGCTCGTCATTGCCGGGCCCCCTTCAGTTGCCGGCAATGACGTCATGCAGCGCCTGGAGAAGGAATAGGAAATTAGCGGTGTACAGCAAACCAACCGACAGACACAGACAACCAACAAACGTTTAATTGTAACAATTGGTGAAATCGAGAGCGTTGATTGAGGTACACTGACTCCCGTGGGAAGCAAGGAGAGGTTTCGGGCGTTAACCATTCTTCAGAGCAAATGAGAGCTCTAATGAAGGGCTAACCTCCCGAATAGGCAGCTTCTCCCCTCTTCCCCCAGCGGTTAGCATACCTCAATTAATGTTCTTTTGATTCCGTCCATCGTTCTACCTTTAGGCCGATGCGCATCGACACTCGCCTTCACGAGCAAGACTCGTTCTCTATCCATTAATTGAAACCTTGGAAGCATAAATCAGGTGGCGATTGCCAAGATTTACTATAGATCTGGAATTTGATCTTTGTACGAGTGGATGACAGGCCAAGGATCAGCACGTCGGTCTTATAACACCATGGAGTTTGACAAAATTCCTGAACATCTTGTTTTTGAATTTTATAATTAATAGTTGCGGAAAAGAGCGCATCGACAGATTCAGTGGACAAGGCACGTCTGGGTGTCATTGACGTCATGCTCTTGTGACATTTCCATGCACAAGCAAATCCTAACAGACACGTGTAATAAACGGTATTGCCATAAGGTCACAAATATGCAAACGGTTTCACAAGCCTCCACCGGTGTAACGTCAAATGTACTCTGAGTGAAAGAAAACACTAAACATAGAACCACAAATTATTTTTTAATGTACTACGGTAATTGCTAATTAAAATGTCTGCCTTGCAGAGTGCCTTGTGATAAATTTGCAGAAAGTTCCTGGTTGGTGTGATATTTGAAGTTTCTCTCTTTATGAGGCCAAGAGGTTGAATATTTATCCAGAGTTGTATTTGTCTGTCATCTCCTACTACAATTGTCAATTATGTATGTATATTATGTATGAAAATATCTTCACCATCACTTCATGAAAAAAATGCGGATATGCTCAAGCTTGGATAAATTTGTCCGCGTGTGCTGTGGTTATGGAGTCCACTTGTCGTGATTCTTCATATTTGTTTTATGTGTAAAGCGGAGCTGTATTTGTGTGGCACATTTTGCGGGGACATATTTCGGACTTGGCAAGAGCACGATCTTGTATATGGTAAACCCAAAAGGCCACATGTCTTGCACAGCTGACTTCGTCAATGGAAGAGGTTGAATATTTATTCAGAGTTGTATTTGTCTGTCATCTCCTACTGCAATTGTCATCTGCGGATATGCTCAAGAACCTTTTGCTCAAGAACTCAAGAACGAAATCAAGAACGATATGCTCAAGAACGAAATCTTACTATAATTCACCAAATGTCCTTCCGTCCGTTCGAAGGTACCGCAAAAACGGCTGAACCTATTGCAACAATATTTTGGGTGGGTATTCCTGGGACCCCTGGGAGTAAAATAGGCTATATTGTTTTTCCAAGTTTTCCAAACACGATGGAATAATATTTACCGATATGAACAGTGATGTGGCTTTTGTTGAAATTCTAAAAATTCTGTTTATTCTACGTACCAGGAAAGAGTAGATCGACTCCTGACGAACTCTTCCTATATAAAGATGCGGCTCCGAAGTAACATGGCAGCGTGTGCAAAGCGACTGAGAAACAGGTGTAGCGGCCGCTTCCGTGTTACAGATTCGGCGCGTACTCTTCACACATAAACGGGCAACTGAGAAAGACGTGTAGCGGCCGCTTCCGTGTTGTATAATTCAATCTTTTTTCAAAATGGGCGCCATGTACTGTTTAGATTTTGATGATTTGCATGTGATATGATTCAACGGATGTTTATATGAATCGTTTAAAATAAAATAAAAAAGCCTGATATTTTGCCTTCAATTTCTGATATTTAGCCTTTTCATTTGGGCTTCCCAATTGAAGCCCCGCCCATAGGGCGGGTACCGTTGCTAGTGTATGGAATGGAGCAATCGAAGGAGAGCCATTGGTTAGATCACACACACTTTGAACATTGTGGCTCAATTCTTTTTTTCTTTTTTTTGGATACATAGTCGAGGCTCGTGAAAGAGTAATCACATCAGTACATCAGAGTTATCTAGCACATCAGGACATAACAGACAAAATTGGAATGGCACTTGTTAGGTGGCACCTCTGCCAGAAAGTTTCACAAGAAAGTTCCTCTGCCAGAAAGAAGAAAGGTTCCACAAGAATCTTTATTTATTTAAGTCTCCTCCTTCCCATCACTGCTCCAAGACAGCTTTTCACTACCATCTCAGGTCATCCCCTATCCATACCCATGATCTTTTCTACCCTCATTAACCTTCGTCAAGCCAAACTCTCTGGGTTTCCAGGTTTATTGGGTGTATCCCCATTCCTTCACCTTCCTCTTTAATTGGTTTTTGTTCCATTTATGTTTCTTCTCCACTTTTCCCTTCCACAACTGTGATTGAGCGTTTGCACCTGTATCAAGCCTCTTCACCATTTGGTTCCTTCTCCCCCTCCCCTTGCTCTCATTCTTTGCCATGTCCTTAATTACACCAGGTCTCATGTCTTGTCCCTCTGTCCTGCTGTTGGTGTTTTCCTTGCCCACTTGCCCTTCCCCTTTTTCCACTGTTCTTTTCATTCTGTTACGTCCTGCGCCACTTTGTATTTTCGCTCTTCCATGAGCCTTGCCTCTGATAATATAATAAATTAATAAATAAATGAATACTTTTGCTTAATAAATAAAGATAAATAATTAATTAATACTTTTGCTTTGTCCACTCAATTTCATTTGCCACTGTACCTGTGCCTCCATCCCCAGTCGCTGCTTGAAGCCCACGACTCAGTAGCTTCACACAGCTCTGAACGTTTGGTCAGCACTCCTGATACACCGAGTCTTCTGGGTGACATCACTCTGCCAGACGATCTGCTCGGAGAAGCTGTTCGCGTTGTTGGTATTCGGAGAATCGAAGGAGAGCCATTGGTTAGATCACACACACTTTGAACATCATTGTGGCGCCATTCCTTTTTTCTTTTTTTTGGATACATAGTCGAGGCTCGTGAAAGAGTAATCACATCAGTACATCAGAGTAATAAAGCACATCAGGACATAACAGACGAAATTGGAATGGCACTTGGTACTTGGTAGGTGGCACCTCTGCCAGGCTGCACAGTTTACTTTTTGTATCCCACTGATAGGATAGATCTGTATCTGGACTTGAATCAAAATCAAATCGGCTTGTTCTCGTCACCTAACGAACTCATCCACCAAATTTCTCCTCAATCCATCTACAAGTTTTTTAAAATAGCATGCTATATAACCGTTGACTACCTGATGATGCGTAGGCAAGATAGGGGGCACCTCCGGGACACAAAGGTGATCCCGGGGGAGGAGGCTGTTTCACAGCACCACTTGGTTGTCTGCGACATAAGGGTGAAAGGTGCGAGGAGAGCCCGGTGTGTGAAGTACCAACCAAGAATGAAGGTGTGGAGGTTGAAATAGGTGACAGTGAGGGAGGCATTAAAAGAGAGGCTGAGTATGGTAGAGGATGATGTGGTTGAGCTTGAAAGTGGTTGGATGTCAATGAAAGATAGTCTGTTCAGAGCCGTTGGTGAGGTATGTGGATGGACAAAAGGACCACCGGGGCACTCGGAAACATGGTGGTGGGATGGTGAAGTTGGAAGGAGGATTGACGAGAAGAGGAATAAGTTCAAGGAGTGGCAGAAAAAGCAGAGCATGAAAGTTATAAGGCTGCAAAGAAAGAGGTAGCAAAGGCGCAGGAGGCATATAGGAAAATGTTTGGAGAACGCTTGGATTCGGAAGAGGGTCAGAGAGCGGTATTCAGGATTGCAAAGCAGATAGCGAAAGAGAGGTGTGATGTGATGGGGGTGAGTTGCTTGAAGGATAAAACCACCTTTAGAGGCCATTTTTCCCCGCAAAGCGGGGGTTGGCCTTTTTCGGGAACCGTGGTTGTTGTTGTTTTTCGGTCCCCTTTTTGAAGCAATGTTTTACGGCCAGATGCCCTTCCTGACGCCAACCCTTTTTGCCGCCTTTAACGACAAACAGGGAATTACCAGTGAACTGGTACTCAATTAGCCGACCTCAGAAGGATGACAGGCTGAGTCAACCCCCCATGCGTTAATTCAGCGATCGACCGGGATTCGAACCCAGGATCCTAGGATCCTAAGCCGGCACCCTAGCCGCTAGCCCAACACCAGGGCTGTTACCGGCCCAACACCGGCACCCCTGCTTGAAGGATGAAGTGGGATAAATCGTTATTGACCCAGATGGAATTAAAGGAAGATGGAAGAGATATATGGAAATGCTGTTGAATGTAGAGAATGAATGGGACGGCAACATAGAGAGTAACCCAGTTTTAGGACCGGCAGAGAAGCTAACTGAGAATGAAGTTGAGGAAGCCATAAAAGCAATGAAGAGTAGAAAAGCGGGAGGGTCGACGGGAGTTGTGGGAGATATGTTGAAGGCAGCAGGAAGTTGGGGTGTGAAGAGAATGACAGAGATCTGTAATCTGGTGGTGAAAGAAGACCGCATTTAGTGGATTGCGAACTGAGTACCCTCATCCCTCTATACAAGGGAAAAGGTGACCCTCTGGACTGTGGCTCATATCGAGCGATAAAGTTATTGGAGCATGGAATGAAGGTATTGGAAAGGGTGTTGGAGAGGAGGATAAGGAAGAAAGTGAAGATCGACGAAATGCAGTTTGGATTTATGCCAGGAAGAGGAACGACAGACGCGCTTTTTATTGTAAGGCAGTTGCAGGAGAAGTACATGGAGAAGAAAGAGGAAGAAGTTGTTTCTTGGGTTTGTTGATCTGGAGAAAGCATTCGATTGGGTTCCACGCAAAGTATTGACATGGGCATTGAGGAAGTTAGGAGTGGAGGAATGGTTGATCAGAGTAGTGATTGCAATGTACGAGAGAGAGCGCGCACAGCTGTAAGGATGAAGGACGGGAACAGTGGTGAGTTTGAGGTGAAGGTGGGAGTACATCAGGGGTCAGTACCAAGTCCACTACTATTTATAGCTGTGATGGAGGTGCTGGCTCAGAACGTAAAGGAGGGTTTACAGTTGGAGTTGTTGTATGCAGATGATCTGGTGTTGATTGCAGAAAGAATGGATGGACTGAAGGAGAAGATGAACAAATGGAAGGAATGTATGGAGACAAAAGGTCTGAAGGTGAATATCGGAAAGACGAAGGTGATGGCATGTGGTAAAGCATGTGGTGATGTGGAAAGAACTGGCAAGTGGCCGTGTGCTGTGTGCAGGAAGGGTGTCGGAGTGAATTCCATTCAATGTACAATGTGCGCAGAGTGGGTTCATCAAAAATGTAGTGGTCTGAGAGGGTCATTAACCAGTGGGGCAGCTACATTCAAGTGTAAAGTGTGCACAGATGGAGGAAATGTTGAGTTGGATCTTGGAGACGGCATGAAGCTGGAAGGTGTGAAAACGTTTTGCTACCAAGGAGACATATGTTGAATGGAGAAGGTGGATCAGACTCGGCAACGGTTGCTGGAGTGAGATATGCATGGAAGAAGTTTTGGGAACTGAGTGGCGTGCTGGCGAGGAGGGGAGTGTCGTTGAAGCTGAAGGGAAAGGTGTATGCTGCATGTGTGAGAAGTGTTATGATTTATGGGAGCGAGACATGGGTAATGAACGTAGAGCAGCAACGAAGGCTGGAAATGCGAATGGTTTGGTGGATGTGTGGAGTATCGTTGAGAGAGAGGAAGACAAATGATGAATTGCGAAAGATGATGGGAATAGAGCCTGTGATGGATGATGTGAAGAGAAACAGGTTGAGATGGTTTGGTCATGTGTTGAGAAAGGATGAAAGTGACTGGTTGAGAAGAATGATGGAAATAAATGTAGAAGGAAGTAGAGGACCGAGGAAGACCGAGAAAGACTTGGCTGAAGGTGGTGGAAGAAGAAATGCGGACAAGGGGGTTAACAAGGGGAGATGCAGATAATAGGGCAAAATGGAGAAGATTGTCATGGGGCCCGCAAGGCTAGCCCCCACTCTAGCAGGGAAAATTGCCTTAAAATGCCTGTTGTTGTTGTTGTTGTTGTTGTTGTATGCTATATATCGGTTTTAGACCCATCACTCAATGGTGAAGAATCACCTTCGAAATTCTGTGATCAGGATCTGGATTCGGATCTTCACGAAAATTGAATCAATTTGTCTTTGTTGTGGAAACAGACAGGGGTGGAAATATAACCTCTGACCACCTTTGGCGGCAGAGGTAAACAGGTCTTGGAGGGAAGAATGAGATTGAAGAGAATTTGGAAGTTGGTTCCACAGGTGGGGGAAAAATAACAGGAACAAATGAGTGGAGGTGAGCTGTGATCCTGGATTTAGGTAAATTCACCAGAAGAGGGTTGATGGTGGACCGTGTGCACCCTGCAGAAACCTGGGGGGTGGCGGGGAGGGAGGCAAAGCATGGGAAGAGCAGAGGGTCCAAGACCAGAAAGGAGGTGGTAGAAGACAGAGAGACCACTGACCTGTCTGTGATGGCAAAGTGATAGGTCCATGGACTCAGTCTCATCGCGGTATATTCCAGTGATCTTCTAGGTGTTGGTGTCCATGACATCAAGCTGAGCAAGATGTGGGGCAGGGGAGCCAGTCCAAAGGAGAGAGCAGGACTCTGCCAAGTTGCGGTTGAAAGCCTTGGAGGTGGATAGGAGTTCAGGTGTGCCAAGGAAAGGAGTTTGTACAACGGAGGATGCCCATTCATGTGGCTGGTTTTGGACGCCAACTTTTTTTTTTTCTTTTTTTTTTTTTTTTTCTATACTGAATCGAGGCTCGTGAAAGAGCTGTTGTTGAGGAAAGGGTTGAGAATCATTTTATGTCAACTAATGAAGGACTTGATGATCTTGCTGATGATTTGAAACTTGGTTTGCCGCAGAAACATCATGGTGAGACCCAGGAGTGTTTGAATGACTGAACCTTCTCAAGAGTATTGTTAAGAAAGTAGATAGGGGGGTCTACTAGACTGTCCTTTCAGAGAGAGAGAGTGCGAGTGTGAGAAGCATTCAGAGGGAGGAAACAAAATTCGAGTTCCACAGTTTGAGCTTGCATGACCATCATGCCAGTTTTGTATTATGAAAGAGATTTGGAACTCTTTGAAAGGGTTGAGGAGTTTAGGGAGAACATTTCTGCATCATACAATTCCATCATGTGTCCATGGACTGATATTTCTCATCGTCTGGGTGAAAATTGGAAAACATTTTTGATTTGTCACCGTTCAAATGTTGAACTTTTGGCTGATTTAATTATCAAAGTCGGTGGCACTACATACAAATTCTGAAAGTGTTCCTTCATGTCAAACATCTTTCATTGGAATCTACAAATAAATGTAAATATCGACCTCGGAGATTATTCATCGGTCTCACCACCCACCCCATCCTGCATCCCCTTTTTGCTCCCAATGTGTGCTTGCACAGACACAATGATGTCCTTGGGCAGGATGCCAAATATTTGGAACAATGGATGAAGTCGACAGGACGTTTATCGCCTACTGCCGTGGGCAGCAAGGAGAAGCTGACGTTTCGAGCATTAACCTTTTGTCATCTCAGAAGAGCTGTCCGTGTGTGTTGTTGCAATAGAGTCCACTCGTCGTGGACTCTGTCCACAAAAGTTTAACGTTAACTCCCAAAACGCCAGTTTCTCCTTGTTTTTCCCACAGCCGTTAGCTTTTGCATTGCTGATATACAGACAGTCGTCTCATTGTTGCAAACACGTATGTTCTATGGACTGGTTGTTGCATCAAATTCATTTGGCCATGTGTATGTGTACTCCAATTAGCAGGCTGTCTGTGTTATGCAGGGCGTAACCTTCCGCGTGGAGCGAGGTGAGCTAGTTATTGCGCGGATCTTGCGTGGTGGAGCCATCGATCGGCAGGGCCTGCTGCATGTGGGTGACGTTATACGTGAGGTTAATGGGCAAGACATAGGTGGGGATGCACCGGGTCTCCAACGTCTCCTTCAAGATTCTACTGGCAGCCTTGTGCTCAAAGTGCTACCAAGTTACAACAAACCACCGCCAGCTACACAGGTGAGGTGCTCACTGGTCTTTTCTACTGCCATAGGTGGACAGAGGGAGTATATGGAGTGATGATTAATGAGGTGAAACGTGTAGATTGGGAAGAGGAACTGTATTGGTTTTCACCACTATCGATTTGGTTATTTACTCTACGGTCTCTGCCTATTATTCTAGTCATGTGATGGCTGCACTATGGTTCTGTCTGCTTTTAGCATTTCGAGGAACGGTTGCATCCAATGATGTGCAAATAATACCCACAAAGGAACGATGTTGATTTGCCCATCACACCTTTGTCACATTCCCAGTAGTTCCAGTTGGTTAATGAAGAGTTTCCAGTGAATGTTTCTGTGGCTTTGCTGGTACATGGATACTGTTGATTTACTGGATTATGGTTGAACGAGTAAGCACTGCCATGTTTAATCTTCCCCAAAATGAGGTAATACTGTACGTGAGGATTTTGCCCAGAAAACCTTGATGAATGTTTGCCTGTTGGTGATTTTGGTGCATCATCTTTTTCTTTTTTTTTTGTCTTTATATTTTTTCCCATACAAGGTTGGGGCTCTTGGAAAATCTAGGACACAGTACAGATCAGGACACAACATAACAAAGGAAACGGCAGGAGAAAGGGAAACAACAACAGCAGGGCAGAGGGAGAAAGTCGACGGAGACGGACAACCAGGGGATGCAGGTAACGATGAGTGATAGGGGAGAAAGCAAGGGATGAACAAGATGGATACGTAAGCAAATATTTAGATAATGGTTTTGGATGGGGGTTGACTTGAGATGGTGGTGCACAGCTGTCTTGAAGACCTGAATGGAAGAATGAGATTGTAGAATGTGTGGAATGTGCTTCCACAGGTGGAAAAGAGGAATAAATGAGTGGAGGTGAGCAGTGGTTCTGGATTTAGGCAGTTTCATGAGGTGTTTCTGGTGGTCCGCATGCATCCTGCAGATACTTGGGGTGGGAAGAGACAGAGCACGGAGAGGGCAGAGGGTGCAAGAACATAAATGAAGCAGAAGAAGACAGAGACCACCGACCTGTCGGCGATGGCGAAGTGATAGGCTCATACACTCGGCTTCATCGTGAGAGATTCCAATGATTTTGAAAGCTTTGGTTTCCATGGTGTCAAGCTGAGCAAAATGTGAGGAATGGGCCCATAGGGGAGAGCAGCACTCCATCATGCAGTGGATGAAAGCCTTGTAGGTGAATCGGAGCTCAGGTGTGCCGAGGAAGGACTTTGCACGACAGGGGATGCCCAGTTGGCATCTGGCATTGGAAACCAACTTTCAAATGTGGTTTGCTTAAGAGGGATCTTGGCTGAGAGTGAGACCCAAGAGTTTGAGTGACTGAACCTCTGTGAGAGGGTTGTTGAGAAAGTAGATGAGAGGGTTTGCGGTACTGTCCTTTCGGAGGGAGAGGAAGAGAGATAGAGAGAGAGTGTGAGATTTCTCAGGATTGAAAGACATATACCAAGTGTTTGACCAATTTGTAATTTTGTCAAGATCTGAGAGGGAAGAAGCTGCTACCCATCTGTCAGAAGAGTGAGGGATGAGGCAGCAGAGAGTGGAGTCATCAGAAAAGAGATAGAGGATTTTCCAGAGAGTCAGAAAGATCATTGATGAAGATTAAGAATAAGATCGGGCCCAGAACACTGCCTCGGGGTACTCCAGCCTGGACAGGACAAGGAGAAGAAAGGGTTCTGTTGAGAACCACACGTTGGCTATGAGAGTGAAGGAAGTCAATAATCGAAGAATGGAGTTGGTCTTGGATTCCATTGGCAGACAGTTTGGAAAGCAGGACAGGATGCCAGACTGTAGGAAGCTCGAGATATGTCAAGAGAGATGGCCCTGATCTAATGTCTGATAGTGAGGGCCTCCATCCATTGTTAGGAGAAAAGCAGCTGACCAGGTCTAAATCAGGCTGACCAGGAAGTCCAAGGCAGAGTGACTAGGTCTAAAACTGAATTGATGATCTGAGATAAGGTTGTTGGAGAAAAAGAATCATTTTATGTCAACTAATGAAGGACTTGATGATCTTGCTGATGATTGGAAGTAAGCTAATTCTGCGTTCCGCAATCTTTTTAGCCCAGGACCCAATAAAAAAACCCAGGCATCCAGTCACGACCCATTGAACCCCCACCCCCAACAAACCGTCACGGATATATCGATTGCTTATGACGTTAATATCTTCGTAAGGGTTCGGTTCATCATCTTTGTACAGTAGTACAATTCGTAATTGAACAATAAAGCAAAGTGACGACAATCATACCAAACACTGTCCTTGTTTTGTTGTTATTTTGTACGGATCTCCACGACCATGAGGAGAGAGAGAGTGAGAGACCACGCCCCCCTTGAGAATGAGCAGCGACTTCGATCACAGACACCGCCCACTTGATATTATTGTCAGCCAATCAGGCGTAAACTCCCTGCCTTGTTAGCGGCTTCGGAAGAGATGAATCCGGATGAAGATTTAATGAAGAAGATGAAGATGAAGATGAATCTCACAACATTCATTGGTGGTGTATCTTTTGTGAAATAGAATAAAACTTTAATTATTAAAGTGACACGCCAAGATAAGGTGCTTGAACTTTATTTTAATCTTCATCGTGAATAGATGATGAACTTAAAATGTAACATGTTAAAATGTAACAAAGTAAATTGCTCTCTCTCATGCACAGATTTATACCATCTCGTCTTCAGTTGTCATACCCTTCCTCCCGTCCATGGTACACGGAATCTTGTGGTGAGGCTGTTGCCCTGAAACAACTTGCTTTCGTCTCCTGGAAAGCAAATCCAACGGAAGGAAATCTCATTTCCTTTCACAAAGCCCGAAACAAGTGTGTGTCCACCCTCAAGAGAGCCAGGAAACAATATCTCACCATTCTCAAGACCGAACTCTTATCTGTCTCCCTCTTCCAAATCCTGGTGGCATCTGGTCAAATCTGTTTCTGGTGTTTGTTCCCCCTCCATCCCCTCCCTCACCTCAAACGGCTTAACGGCTGACTCCGCACGTGAAAAAGCTGAATGCCTCAACTCTGTGTTTGCCTCTAAATCTTGTGTCCCAAACCCATCCCTCTCTGTACCCACCGTACCCAGTCGTACCCAGCTGCTCCTGGACTCTGTGTCCTTTCCTCCTGACAAGGTGGAAAAGTTTCTGTCAACCCTCGACTCTGATTCTGCAACTGGTCCTGACGGCATCAGCCCACGGATCCTAAAATCATGTTCTTCTGCTCTTTCACTCCCTCTTTCTGTTCTCTTCACCCTCTCTTTTGCTCAAGGTCATCTGCCATCTGCTTGGAAATCAGCCAACATCACCGGTTTGCACAAAAAAGGTGCAAAAACAGATCCCAGCAACTACAGACCAATCAGCCTTCTCCCAATTATCAGCAAAGTTATGGAATCCATCATTGCTTCAGATATTAAATGTTTCCTCTTCTCCAATGGCTTGATCTCTGATCATCAATTTGGTTTCAGACCTGGTCACTCTACTCTGGACATGCTGCTTCTGCTTTCTCAACAATGGATGGAGGTCCTCAACGCCAAACAGGAAATTAGAGCTGTCTCCCTTGACATTTCACGTGCCTTCGATACGGTCTGGCACCCTGCTCTGCTCACCAAACTCTCCTCCTTTGGTATCCATGGAAATCTCCACGCATGGCTGGCGGACTTCCTCTCTGGTCGTAGTCAACGTGTGGCCCTGAATGCGTTTCTCTCATCTCCTCTTCCTGTTCAGGCTGGAGTTCCCCAAGGTAGTGTTCTGGGCCCTGTGCTTTTTCTGGTCTTCATCAATGATCTCTCTGACTCTCTTGAAAATCCTCTCTATCTCTTTGCTGACGACTCTACTCTCTGTCGCTCCATTCCTCATCCCTCAGATCGGCAGTCTGCAGCCTCCTCACTCTCTGCAGACCTGGACAAAATCACAGACTGGTCAAACAAGTGGAACATGTCTTTCAATCCTGACAAATCTCACACTCTTACAATGTCTCTCCGAAAGGACCGACTGGACAACCCTCCCATCTACTTTCTCAACAATCCTCTCCAAGAAGTTCTGTCGCTCAAGCTTTTGGGTCTCACTATCTGCCATGATCTTTCTTGGGAAAACCACATTTCCAAGCTGGCCTCCAAAGCCAGTCGCCGACTGGGCATCCTCCGTCGTGCGAAGTCCTTCCTTGGCACACCTGAGCTCCTCACCACATACAAGGCTTTCATCCGCAGCTCAATGGAATACTGTTCCCCCCTCTGGGCTGGTGCTCCTGCCTCACACCTTGCTCGGCTTCACGCTGTTGAGGCCAAAGCTTTCAGAATCATTGGAATCTCCTGCGATGTAGTCAACACCGAGGGCCTTTCACTCACTCACCGCAGGCAGGTTGGTGGTCTTTCTGTCTTCTACCGACTCCTCTCCGGCCTTGCTCCCCCAGCTCTCTCTGTGCTCTGTCCCCTCAATATTCCTTCAGGTCGCACAAGATCTGCCTGCAACCCTCTTATGGTTAAACTGCCAAAGTCTAGGCTCTCTGCTCACCTTCACTCTTTCATTCCCCTTTTCTCCCGCCTCTGGAACAAACTCCCCCACTCCCTTCAATCCCACTCCTCCCTCCAGGTCTTTAAAACAGCTGTTCACCACCATCTCTTATCTTCCCCCATCGAAAACCTTGATCTTTTCTACCCCCGGTAATTCACCCCAGAGTCCTTGCAGTGTTCATATGTTTTATTCCTCTCCCACCTCCCCCCAAGTCCTCCCGATGTCCCTGCTCTCAAATGTTGTGTTTGTGTCCTTCCCCCTCTTCCCCCTCTCTTTTGTGTCCTTCCCCCTCTCTCCCCATCTTGTCTGCCGCTCCCCTTGTTTTTTGTGTTTTGTGTGTCGGTTTGTCTTTTTGTGTGATTAATGTTAGCTCTTTCACGAGCCTCGATCTTGTATACAAAAAAAACCAAGAAAAACCTGATAAACAAAACAAGAATAACTTTGACTGAAAAAACCCAATATGTATCTGAACTTATATCCAGGTTCAATGTTCCGTTATCATGAACAACATTAAATAAACAGCTTTCACTGATTAAACCCGAAAGTGAAACTTACAAGCCTAATTCAAATGTTCCGTTAGCAACATTGTAGATGTGGATTATCCACATCAGTGCGATGGTTGACTTTGCATATTGGCTACGAGATCATCGATTCGGCTTTGAAGCGGCGACAATGCGATTCTCAGGTTGGCGCACAGGGCCACTGTCTCCAGTTTGTTTCGATACTTGGACTTCAGATATGTCACCGTTGAGAAACCTGCCTCACACATCCACGTCGTCGTGAATGGCATCAGGAACTTTAACGCGAGATGTGCAATCTCTGGGTACTCATGAGACACTGTCAGCCAAAACTTTACTAAAGTGTCCTTCCTGAACAGTGTCTCTAGTGTACCGTCGGACACGATGTCGATCAAGTCCTCTTTCAATCTGTTGGACAAGTTGCAGCACTGCCGAACGTCGACTGAATAAGGGTCTCAGATCCACTTCTTCTCCACGCGTGGATCAACAGGAAAGTATTCGTCAAATCGTTTGCACAGGTTCACCAGATGTTCGATGATGACATCCTTAATGGCCACACGTTCCTCAACACTCTTGCTGAGCAGATCATCCAGGTTTTCGAACATGTCAAATTCATCATTGGTCTGCACTCTTCTCTTCCATAGATCAGCTTTGACTTGAACGCCGCTATCGTGTCATACATTACGAACACGGATTTCGCCTGCTTGTTCGTTTTGCCCTGGAACGATATGTTCAGATTGTTCAACAAGTTGAAGATGTCGGCCATGTATGCCAATGTTGCGATGAATTTGTTGTTTTTGTGGTAGACTGCCAGGTCTGACTGAGCCACCTCCAAGAATGTGAGGACCTGGTCACAAAGTTCATACAATCTTGCCAAAGCATTTCCTCTGGGGAGCCAGCGAACAGCTGCAAAATACAGCACCGTGGTGTGTTCTGCATCTTGCTCCTTACACAGCTCTGCAAACAACCTCGAATTTAGGGCGCTCTTCCTGAGATGGGTGATTGTTTTCACTGCAATGTCCATTACTTCGGCAAGTTCAGGTGACATCTCTTTCACCGCTAATGCCTCGCGGTGGAGGAAGCAGTGGGTCCAGCTTGCCTCTGGTGCCACATCTTGGATGAGCTTAATGACACCACTGTGCCGACCTGTCATCGATGCCGCACCATCGGTACAAACGCCAACACAGTCTTCCCACCTGAGGCTATGCAATGCGATGTGTTTGTTGACTGTGAATATTTCTGCGGCCGTGGTCTTGGTCTGTAGCTCGTCACATGCCAGAAGATCCTCCATAAAATCATCGCCATGCCAATAACGAAAGAAGATGAGGATCAACGCCTTCTGTGCGATGTCCATTGACTCATCCAACTGGATGACAAACTTGTTGGCCTCTAGGTTTGCGTACAGCTGGTGCTCGATGTCTTCGCCCATGTCTATTATCCGTCGGCGAATCGTGTCGGCAGAAAGCGGAATGGTGCTTATCTTGGAAGCCGCAGTCTCTCCAAACACTTCTCTGCACATCGCCTTGGCGCATGGCAGGATGAGCTGCTCTGCAATACAAGATAAATAAAATAACAAATGAACATTTCTTTCACTTTATGATTAATCTTGATTTTGTTCCAAGTCCAAGGCATTATAAAAATTCAATATGTACGATGTGATTGCCGTACGTACTTTTAAAAAAGAGGCAAAGTTTAAGAATGGCTGTATTGCAACAAACAATAAAACTTACGAAGTTGTGATTTACCAACGTATACATGGCACGAGTAATAGTAAGCAAGAACCCGACACATCAATATTCTAAAGACGAAATGAAAAACTAAATTTAACTATACTTACAGCGCCATGTATTACTTTATGAACCTACAAACCGCCGATGCAGTGAAATACTTTTACGAAAAAAACCAAAAAACTTACCCGCAATAGTGTACAGTTTCTTTTCTTTGGCTATCTTCTCCGCCACCAGGTAGTTGGCTTTGGTCAGTCCCTTCGACGGAAAAACAGCCGAACTCATTACTGACTTGCTGCTGTTCATCTCGCGTTCTTTCCGGAGAAAAAACTCCCGCGACTTGTTGACATGATCTCCATGTTTCTTCTCGAGGTGCCGTTTCAGCTTTTGTGGCCTGAGGGACTCGTTGGCCAACACGTCAAGGCATATCACACACTGTGGTCGATGGACATTGTGCTTATCGATATATTCAAGGTGAACCCATAGCTCAATCTTTCAAATGAAAAGCAATGGACATTCGCGTGTCGGAAACTAAATGTATGATCTGACTGACCGGATGCAATCGCGGTACATAGGTACAGTGTGGTAGAAGGGTCCACACTATAAAGTTTGTGTCGGCGTTCGTTTGATCTCTGTTCTGTTCAGTCGGGAGAAGTAAATCGTCGATAAAGTTTGTTTTTTTTCCCGCGATTTCTGAAACGATCGTGCGACCCATTGAAAATCCTTCGCAACCCAAACATTGGGTCGTGACCCATAGGTTGCGGAACGTCAAGCTAATTGGTCTGAAGTTAAGGGGATACGTTTTTGTGCCTTTTATGTAATACTGTGATGTTGGCTGATTTCCAAGCAGATGGAAAATGACCTGTGGTAAATGACAGGGTGAAAAGGGCAGAGAGAGGAAGTGCAAGAGCAGCAGTGAAGGTTTTTAGGGCACATGAGCTGTTGTTGTCCGATCTAGTTGCATTGTCAGAGTCTAGGGTTGCAAGAAACTTTTCCACATCCTCAGGTGCAAAATACACAGAATCCAGGAGCAGTTGGGTGCAACTATGAAGGGTGGGTATAGATATAGAGGGGTTAGGGACACAAGACGAGAGAGTGAGGTTAGGGACACGTGCCCAAGAGGCGGGCCAAAAGTGATGCTGCTCTCGTACCTTCTTGTCATGAATCGATCATAACCATCAATTTTGTTAAATTTCTGCACAACAGTTCAGAGATAGCATGAAGGACGTACAGACAGATGGAGCCGATTACAATATCGTCCTCCTCCCCCATTTTTTTTTTCTTTGTTACAAGCATGGGGAGAATTAAACTAAACACACCACCTAAATGATTCCCTCTCACTCCACCCTCTCAAGCCTTCCCCTGCACCCCACACACTTAAGCCTCCTCTCCTCCCATCCTGCACCCTCCCAACACATCCTCCCCTCTGCCCTATCTCTAATTCTGTGGACCTCAAACATCCCGAGTCTTTGCTCTAACCTGACAAACCTCTCAGTGCATGCCGCTGCCAAAAACCGGACATCATCTGTTTAACAGAATCCTTCATCCTCCCACAGGATGCCCCTGACCCCTTAGTGTCTCTCCCTGGTTATTGTCTCCTACGATTCGATAGGCTTGAACTAAGCCCTGGTGGCATAGTTGCTCTTTACATCAACAACTCAATTTCTCACTTTTCTTGAACTGACCTTACACCTCCCATTCCCCAGGGGTACATCTGGCTGTGACTGACTCCAATCCCTCCTCTTGTTTGTCTGTGTGTTGTAGCATTTTCATAACAGTGGATGACTATCTACATCTTTCTTTTTCTCTTTCTCTTTCTCTTGCTCTCTCAGACAAAATGGATAAACCTTTGACCACTCATTCCAACTCTCTCTTCCTCGTATGTGGTGATTTCAACTGTCACCATGCAACTTGGCTGGGTGTTGGTCTCTCTCACACCAGCCATGGCACTTTGACAACGGACTTCTATGACTCCATGAATCTGTTAAATCCTTCTGATTCAACCTGTGAACTTTCCCACCAGGACTTTTCCAAATGGGAAATCATCCATACTTGAGTTGGTGATTAACTTTTCCACCAATGACTCCTGCACTTCCTCTGCTCTAATTAGTTCATCTGATCATATGCTTGTGAAAGTCAACGTCTCTCTGGCTGTTCTCAGGGAGCTGTCCCAATGCCGGCGATTCTGGCACTTCAATCAAGCCGATTGGCAGGGACTGCAAGCATCACTCTCTTCAGGACCGACTTGACATCCTCCATCATGCAAAGTCTTTCCTTGGCACACCTGAGCTCCTATCCACCTACCAGGCTTTCATTCTCGGCTTGATGGAGTACAGCTCTCCCCTCTGGGCTGGCTCCCCTACCTCACACATTGCTCAGCTTGACGCCATAGAAACTAAGTCCTTCAGGATTATTCGAATATCCCGTGATGAAGCTGAGTCTATGGGACTATCAATTCACCATTGCAGACAGGTAGATGGTCTTTGGTCTTGTACCCTCCCTCCTTTCTGGTCTTCCACCCTCTGCTCTTACCGTCATTTGTCACCCCAAGGTTTCTGCAGGGCACACACGATCCACCATCCACCATCAACCCCCTTCTTGCGAAAGTACCTAAATCCAGGATCACTGCTCACCTACACTTATTCGTTCCTCTTTTTTCCTGCCTGTGGAATCAACTTCCACATCCTCTTCAATGTCATTGTCACTCCAGGTCTTCAAGACAGTTGTTCACCACAATCTCAAATCATTCCCAATGAAAAACCACTATCTTTTCTGACATCTGTAATACCCCCCCCCCCCCCCCCCCACCCCTGCACAAATCACTCCTCCCTCAAATTTGCAGTTTTCCCTCCTGAGAGTTTCATTCTGTATTCATCTTCTCCATCCCATAATCCCCTCCTGACCCTCACTCCTCTCCACAACCATCGTTTGTCCAAATCTTCTTCTATCTTGGCCTTCAACTCTGCTTTTGGTGTTTCCCCTGTCTCGCTACTCTTCCTTTTGTCCCGCTGTGTCCTGATCTGTTCAGTGTACTAGTACTAGCTCTTCCACAAGCCTCGACTATGTTTGCAAAAAAAACCTACAGGTCCTGGTGGAATCCTCAGGCTCCAGTGTTATTGCGCACATCCTCTGAACCTCTGCACTTTCATGGGTTTCTTCCACGACACTGATCATTCCAAGTGTATGCTGTGTCTGATGATGCATAGAACATGAAAACTGAGTTGCCTTCAACGAATTCCGTGTTTCCACAGCTCTTTGTTCCATGTGTCTGCAGCTCTTTGTCAAATGTCACTTCGACTATGACCCAAGCACTGACCACCTGATCCCCTGCAAGGAGGCTGGGTTGAGTTTCAAACAAGGGGACACTTTGCAGATAGTCTCACAAGAGGACCCAAGCTGGTGGCAGGTGAGAGATTGTAAAGCAAACTGTGGATTACAATAGCCTACAATGGTTTTTATTTATTTATCATAATCAACCTTTAAATTACGGCTCCATTGCCCAGCCCAAAGTATCTGGGGATCCTTCCTGATTAATATGACTGGCATGATATCTCAAATGTAGCTGACTCACCTTTCATCTCCTTCATATGGATTTGAGTTCTTGGCCCACCTGTAAACTGTGATCCTGGTGAATTGCAGGCAGAGTGTTGCATCAGCGAGTACACTGTCCTTCATAGGGGACATTAAGATAGCTGTTCCAGCTACTTGGAGCATTCGCTTGTGAAATAGAATATCTCATGCTACCTTGTGAAAAGAAAAAGCCATTGTGTGCTTTTACCCAGACCATTGTGCAAATTTCAGCTCGGGTTATTGGCTCCTCTAGTCGGAGTTCATACATGGGGAAACTTGCTGTTGTGAAAAAACTTCACTTCTTGTCTTGAGCATGCTTATGCTCCCCCAGAAGGGTATGGGAATAGCAATTCCAAATTTGGATGATGTTACCAGTGGTTGTGGTTAAAAAACGTATTTTGTGATTGTGAGTATGTGTATGCGTGTGTGCTTTCTACAGGCTTGCAAAGTGTATGAACGGAGCACCACGGGACTAGTGCCCAGCCAGACACTAGAGGAAAAGCGCAAGGCCTACACACGGCCTGAATGGGATTATGGTGCTACCATGGGTGAGAGTTTGTCTGTAAATCAATATGAAGTTCGAGAGGTTGCTCTTCCACGAGCAATATGGGGGGAGTGCGTGAGCCATGCCAAGCGGGAAGTGGGTGGCACTAGCAGTGTGCCGAGCGGGACGCAGGTGGCGCGGTCCATTGGCCGAGCGGGACACGGGTAGTGTGCAGTGTGCCGAGCGGGACGCGGGTGGTGCAGGCCGTGTGTCGAGCGGGACGCGCGTGGCGTGTGTCGAGCGGGACGCGCGTGGCGTGTGTCGAGCGGGACGCGCGTGGCGTGTGTCGAGCGGGACGCGCGTGGCGTGTGTCGAGCGGGACGCGCGTGGCGTGTGTCGAGCGGGACGCGCGTGGCGTGAGTCGAGCGGGACGCGCGTGGCGTGTGTCGAGCGGGACGCGCGTGGCGTGTGTCGAGCGGGACGCGCGTGGCGTGTGTCGAGCGGGACGCGCGTGGCGTGTGTCGAGCGGGACGCGCGTGGCGTGTGTCGAGCGGGACGCGCGTGGCGTGTGTCGAGCGGGACGCGCGTGGCGTGTGTCGAGCGGGACGCGCGTGGCGTGTGTCGAGCGGGACGCGCGTGGCGTGTGTCGAGCGGGACGCGCGTGGCGTGTGTCGAGCGGGACGCGCGTGGCGTGTGTCGAGCGGGACGCGCGTGGCGTGTGTCGAGCGGGACGCGGGTGGCGCGGGCCATTTGCCGAGCGGGACGCGGGTGGCGCGGGCCGTGTGCAGAGCGGGACGCGGGTGGCGCGGGCCGTGTGCAGAGCGGGACGCGGGTGGCGCGGGCCGTGTGCAGAGCGGGACGCGGGTGGCGCGGGCCGTGTGCAGAGCGGGACGCGGGTGGCGCGGGCCGTGTGCAGAGCGGGACGCGGGTGGCGCGGGCCGTGTGCAGAGCGGGACGTGGGTGGCGCCGGCCGTGTGCAGAGCGGGATGTGGGTGGCGCGGGCCGTGTGCCAAGAGCGACGTGGGTGGCGTGGGCTGTTTAGCGGGTGGCGCGGGCCGTTTAGCGGGTGACACGGGCCATTTGCCGAGCGGGACGTGGGTAGCGCGGCTGTGTGCCGAGCGGAACGCGGGTGGCGCGGGCCGTTTGCCGAGCGGAACGCGGGTGGCACGGGCTGTGTGCCGAGTGGGACGTGGGTGGCGCGGGCCGTTTGCCGAGCGGAACTCAGGTGGCGCGGGCTGTTCGCCGAGCGCGACGCGGGGTATGGGAATAGCAATTCCAAATTTGGATGATGTTACCAGTGGTTGTGGTTTAAAAAAAGGTATTTTGTAATTGTGAGTATGTGCGAAGAGAGACGCAGGTGGCGCGGGCCGTGTGTCGAGAGCGACATTGGTGGCGCGGGCCATTTGCCGAGCGGGACACGGGTGGCGCGGGCCGTGTGCCGAGAGGGACGTGGGTGGCGTTGGCTGTGAGTGGCATGGGCCATGTGCCATGCGAGTCACGCAAGCCTTGTGCTGAGCAGGACGCGAATGGCACAGGACGTGAGTGGCACGGGCCATGTGCCATGCGAGTGACGCATGCCGTGTCCAAGTGGGGTGTAGGTGACGGCGCAGGCTGTGATTGGTTCATGATTGTAAGGTAGTGCAATCCGGTTCTGTATCAGGTGGTGTACTCACTAGCTCGACCTAGTTAACGGGAGAGAACGTTTTAATATCATGTGTGTGAGTGTAGTCATGTGCAGACAAACTTGCCGGGTCCACTCTCCTCGCCAGAAGGACCGTAATCACTTGAGAGTGAAGCATTATGTTTTCTCAACTTCAGTAATTTAAAACTTTATTTTCAACTCTCAAAGCTTGCATATTTGCACTTGGCCACTTTGATGTTGAGTTGTAACGTTTCAATTACATTCCCACCACAAAATGTTACTTTTGTAAAATATAATTCACATATGTAATAACGAGATTGCCCTTTAAACTCTTTGAATTCATTTACTACTTATTTTTTCCTAAATTCCTGCTGACACATCTTTGCACCACAGTTGATACTTAATGATTAAAAACAGAATAGTGGAAAGAATGTTTGTTTTGTTAATAAATGGCTTCGTAGAACGAGCAGGTACTTTGATAAATTAGAGAAACCTGATTGGACACTGAAAATAAAATATTTTTTGGTAGCTTTCGTTACACATCAACAACAATGTGGATCCCAAGCGATGGAAAGGTCGCAAAGGTTTTTCCAACAATATAATCGCAAAGGAGAACTTTCAAACCAAATGTCAGCGCAATCGGTATTTTGCTTCTTCCAGGTATCCTGTCTCACAAACGTGAGCTAATACCTGTGTGCTCCCTCTTATAGGAGGATTTTGTGGCCTTGTAGGGCAACGGAAGAAGAAGAAGATGATGTACTTGTCAACAAAGAATGCAGGTTCGTATTGACAGGGTGGTGGGAGGGGGGAGGGGTCGGGGTAAGAGGGTTGGGGGAGTGAGTCTTGTGGTTTACATTAATGTGGATGTAAAAAGGAATTATCTTTACAAAATATCAGTAAACTTAAAATCCATGTGGTTTTTTACTTTTGTGCATGCTTTTTCTTTAATGACCTGCTTGTTACTTGCAGAATTGAAGATTCTTCAAGTATATTGGTCGGTTGAGTTTGTTATTCTGTCTGTTTGTTTGTCTGTCTGCATGTCAGTCGCCTACAGGTCATAATTTTCAACCGATCTTCAAGAAACTTCACCAAGTTGTAGAAGTCGTCACAATTGAGAAGCCTATTGATTTTGAGGTCAAGGGTCATCTGGAGGTCATATTTCTAAAATCGCAATTTTAAATCCAATCGACTTGAAAATTGAACAGCATTTGTATATTGTCACTAAATTGGGAAACCAACTTTTTGAGGTCAAAAGGTCAAAGGTCAACTCAAGGTCAAACTTCCAAAATCATCAATTTTCATCTTATTAACTTGAAAATTAAGCAGCAATTACATAGCGCTTCACCGCATTGGGAAGCCAACAATTTGAGGTCAAAAGGTCAAAGGTCAACTCTAGGCCAAACTTCTAAAATCATCAATTTTAATCTAAAAAAAGCATCACTTTTCATCCTATTGACCCGAGCTTTGATCAAGACCGTCAATTTTAGTCTTGATGAAATGGACAATTTGATGGATTAATGGCAACCTTTTTTTTGAGGGGGGGGGGGGGGTGGGGTGGATTTTGTAAGTATCGTCCTCTGCACGACGTCTTCTTGTTTGTTTGTCTGTCAATCACCTACATGTCACAATTATAAACCGATCGTCATGAAACTTCAAGTTGTAGAGGTAGTCACAACTGAGAATCCTATTGATTTTGAGGTCAAAGGTCATCTTGAGATCAAATTTGAAAAATCGTCATTTTTCATCCTATGGACTTGAAAATTAAACAGCAATTGCATTATTTTTTTGATCTGGATGTTTGACAGCATAGTGCAGAGGTCGCACACTTACCTTCGAGCTGTCTGGCCATCGTTCAAAGACAGACCCGAGTATAAAGTGTTGGATTGGTGCTTCACAGGCAGGGTGTCACATCACATAAGGCACCAACCTTCGGATGGACGTTGAGCCAGGTGTCCTGTCTGCTAGCATGATCCCGATGTGTCTTCTTTCACCAAAAGTAGGCGAGTTATCACTAGCACCCTGAACAAATTGCAAATTCCTTCCCTGACTGCCAATTGGGAAGGCAAAGGCCAGCCACTCAATGTAATCCTAGCTATGTGGAGCTGCTTTGGCGGCACCAAACCTGCCTATGGGCAAGCACCGCAAGGCAGAGATGTTCTGGAGAGCGAGTGTTGTGCTTTGATGTTACGGTGCCCTCTTGTGTTTAGACTTGTTCGGTTCTCGTGCAATTCCATTTGCTGTGCACAGAGTTTGATCGGCACGAAATCCTCATCTACGAGGAAGTTGCCAAGATGCCTCCCTTCCAGAGGAAAACCCTGGTCTTGATCGGGGCGCAAGGTGTGGGGCGGCGTAGTCTCAAGAACCGCCTGATCTTACCCAACCCGGACCGTTACGGCATGACTGTGCCATGTAAGTGGCAAAGTGCTTTTGGTTAACAGCATCTAGAGCGGACTGTCGTCGTTTCTAGTTTTACGGACTCTCACCCGAGTCCGAAACATTTATCTTGAATTGATGTAGAATTAGTCACCATTGTGATGGCTTGTTTTGTGAGCTATTTGGTGCTTATTTTTGGTTGGTCATGGTGTCCATTTTCATCTTCTCAATACGTCTGTCCTTTTGCTACAGACACGTCCCGACGTATGCGCGAGGATGAGCATGATGGTCAGGGTTACCACTTTGTTTCTCGTGCCGAGATGGAGGCCGATATCAAGGCTGGTGGTTACCTGGAGAGTGGGGAATACGAGGGGAACCTTTATGGCACCAAGATCGAGTCGATTCACAGCGTTATCGCCACTGGAAAGACATGTATCTTGGATGTGAACCCCCAGGTATGAGTTAATACTTCGTCTGTGAACTTTGTGTGCTGATGGTCTGGATGGCTCATCGGATGGTGCAGAGGTAGCAAGCTTACCTATGAGGTGTCTGGGCAGAGTTTGAATCCCAACCCAACTATAAACGGTCGGATTGGTGCTCGCCCTCAGGAACAAGACTAGTTTACCATTCTGCTTCGTGTGTTGCGGTCTTGTTTTTTATTGATCTGAATGTTCTCACTTGCGTCATGTCATTTAATTAGATTTTTCACTCAAACCACACACGTTCTCCAATTCCAATGATACAGGGTTTTTCACTCCGATCGGCAGACTGCGTCCTTAGACTGTCAGTGGTCATTGTGTTGTGTAACTCGAATGATTTTGATGTGTCGATCGAATGACTGAGCGCCCCGCTCCTCGCGTTTCCCACCAAGACAAGTTCAAGCTGAGAGGACTTGGCTGTTTTCATGTGTGGTGTATACAACAACAACAACAACAGGCATTTTAAGGCCATTTTCCCTGCAAGAGCGGGGGTTAGCCTTGCGGTCCCCATGACAATGTTCTGACAATGTGTGGTGTATGTGTTTAATAAATGTGTCAGGATGGAGGGGAAAATATTGGTTATGAGGGAAATCAAGTATAAAGCATGTACCCCTACGTGTATATCTCTCGCATACGCACATCTCCTAAAACAGTCAGAATACTAGAACAGCACTCAGTAGAGAGCATACCTCCACCTGGTTGGCCATATCACTCAATGGTGAAGAATCACTTAAAAAATTATACGAACCGGATCCGGATCCGGATCTTCACCAAAATTGAATCGATTTTTCCTTGCCACACACACAACCTGTCCACCAAATTTCGTCCAACTCCATCCATAACTTTTTCAGATATCCTGCTATGTATCGTTTTTGGCCCTATATCCCAATGGTGAAGAATCACTTAAAAAAATTAAATAAACCTTATATCCAAATCCATATTCACATCTTCACCAAAATCGAATCGTCCTTGTCAGACAACCAACCGGGCCACCAAGTTTCGTCCAAATCCGTCCACAACTTTTTGAGATATCCTGCTATGTATCGTTTTTAGCCCTATACCCTAATGGTGAAGAATCACTTCAAAACTTCTAGTAGCCGGATCAGAATCCGGATCTTCACCAAAATCTAATCATTTCGTCCTTGTCACATACGCTACATCTCTGCCAAATTTCGTCCGAATCCGTCCACAACCTTTTGAGATATTTTGTTCACAAACGGACAGACAGACAAACGGACAAACAGGTAGATGGACAAACAGATAGACAGGGTGAAAGCATAACCTCAATCCACCTTTGGTACTAGAACGTCACTCGGTAGAGAGTTCAGCCAGACTGAACAATTTACATTTTGTATCCCACTGATAGGTCGGATCTGGATCCGGCCAGAGAACAAATTCCATTTGGCTTGTTATTGTCACACACCCAACTCATCCACAAAGTTTCATCCCTATCCGTCCATAACATTTTGAGACATCATGCTGTATATCGTTTTTGGCCCTATTGGTGAAGAATCGCTTTTTTAAATCTTAAATTCTCGTATCTGGAGGATCTTCTGCAATATCTTATCAATTTGGCCTTGTCGGCTACCTAACCTGTCCACCAAGTATTGTCATAATTCGTCCACAAGTTTTTGAAATATCCTGCTTACAAACAGTCCGACAGACAAACATGCGTGAAAACATAACCTGCGTCCACCTTCAATGGTGGAGGTAATAAATGCCCTTAAAGTAGAGCAGGCTGGATTTGAGAAGTGGAAGAAGAGCCCACTGCGCATGTCCTGCATGCTGGATTTGTTATTGTAGTTACTGTTGGAAGACGATGCCCGTGGTGTAACCGCTTTCACATTGGTACATTTAGGGGAATTTACCATCTTGTAACAACCATAACACGACTTTGTACTTGCAACTTCCAACTGTCGTAGTTAAAAATGGAACGGAGCAGAGTCAACGAGGACTTAGACCAGCGTGGTGGATTAAGACTCTCAAGCAGGTGGTAGCATACCTGTCTTTTCGGTCGATTGAGACATTCTATTTTGTTGTTGCTAAGTAGCAGAGCGAGGATGCAATCATATATATGTTTGTCCTCTATCGTTCAGTCCTAACCACTCCTTGTGCTCCCTCTTCAGGCACTGAAGCTGTTGCGCACGGCAGAGTTTATGCCTTACGTTGTATTTATCAAAGCACCTTCCATCGAGATTCTCCGTGCGATGCACAAGGCAGCACTTAGCGCGGGGGCAACAACCAAGCAGTTAACGGTGAGTGTTACAAAATAATGTTTCCGAAGCGGCAACAAAATTCTTCTTCTCGTGGAAAATCCACAAAGGCCAAGAAATTTAAGTTTTTTTTTGTTTTTTTTTACGTCGTAGCCCATCGGGCAGAACCGTCTAGAACAGTGTTTGTCTGTCTGTATGTATGTATGTATGTATGTATGCATGTATGTATGTATGTCCCCTCAAACGTATACCAATCAGAGCTAAGAATCTGGTCACATGACAGGGTGATGTGATTACGTCTGATGTCATCACGGCGATACAGCGGCTCACTCTCCACGCACCGCCATTTTGATTTATATGCTGTTCAGGCAGAACATATCGTCGAACCTGTCATATATCACAATCGCCATGCTCCACCTTTACGTTTTTCATTCTGCGTGAAACACAAACAAACCGATTGTTAAAATGACCATCAAATATCGAAAGCATCGGCATGACGTCTCTTCCAACAATACACTACGTATAGGCCTTAGGCGTTATGACTTATCCTCGGACCGCTTCAGACAAATTAAGCCAAGGTTTCTTTATACAGCAGTGTATCGTTTCAGTAGTATCGTTTTCGTAATAGTAATAATAATAATATAGTAAATATAACCATAATACTTTAATCCCAATGTCGTGAATTGAAGGTTAATGGATTGAAGCTGTGTATGGTTCATGATCATTGATCACTGATGAGCGTTGTTCGGCACGAATATTAATAACCGAGGAAGTAAGGAATTCGCCTCGGTTTTTTGATAGTAATATCATTTTCGAAATAATGATAACATAACGTTAATATTACAGTAAATCGAATCATAACACTAATCCCTTCGTAGTGACTGCAAACTTACTGGAAGTTAAAATATGCAGTCACGTGAAAAAGTAAGTACACCCCATGTAAAGTTTTGACTTTTTCAACATATTTCAACATACAGCTATTTGATCTTCATTTCAACAATATTGATAGATAAAGGTGATATAATATAACAAATATCATGAAACATTTACATTTTGTAGTCCATTGTATAATTTAAACAAACATAAATGCAAATTTTGCATGTGGAAAAAGTAAGTACACCCCTCACATTTATCACTACTTCAAATACCTAAAATTAGAATCAGGTGCACCAGCTCAGGTGCAAATGATTAGAACATTGTTAGAGAGGATCTTGGAGGAACCTGTCTTATTTAAACCTCAGACATTTAGTTTGGTTTGCTCTTTGCTGTTGAAGTGTGCGGCGTCACCATGCCGAGATCAAAATAGCTCTCTGAGGCCTTCAGAAAGAAGGTTATATATCCCTACGAGTCTGGGAAGGGATTTAAAAAGATCTCCAAACAATTTGAAATCAATCATTCGACTGTCCGGAGGATCATCTACAAGTGGAGAAGATTCCAAACAACTGCAAACTTGTTCAGGCCAGGCCGCCCGGCGCCCCAGCAAGTTCAGCCCGAGAGCATACTGCAAGATGCTGAAAGAAGTCTCTAAGAACCCCAGAATGTCATCACGGGACCTACAGGTAGCTCTTGCCACTGTTGATGTCAAAGTGCACGAGTCTACCATTCGAAAGAGGCTGCACAAATTTGATCTACATGGGAGGTGTGCCAGGAGGTAACCTTTGCTGTCCAGAAAGAACATCAGGGCAAGACTAAAGTTTGCCAATGAACACCTAGGCAAACACCAGAACTTCTGGAACAATGTGCTCTGGACAGATGAGTCAAAGGTAGAGCTATTTGGCCACAGTACCAGAAGACATGTTTGGTGAAAACCAAAGACAGCATTTGACCACAAGAACCTGATACCAACTGTCAAGCATGGTGGTGGAAATATTATCGTTGGGGCAGCTTTGCTGCATCAGCGCCTGGGCAGCTCACCATCATATAATCCACTATGAATTCTTCATTGTACCAGAGGGTGCTTGAGGATAATGTGAGGCCATCTGTCGGAAAGTTGAAGCTCAACCGAAGTTGGACCTTGTAACATGACAATGACCCTAAACATACCAGTAAATCCACCAAGGAATGGCTGAAAAGAAAGAAATGGAGGGTTCTGGAATGGCCAAGTCAAAGCCCGGATCTAAATCCAATCGAGATGTTGTGGGGGGATTTGAAACGAGCTGTGCATGCAAGAAACCCCTCAAACATCGCACAGCTGAAACAATTCTGCATGGAGGAGTGGGCTAAAATTTCTCCCAGTCGATGTCAGAGACTGGTAGGCAGTTATAAGAAACGCCTACTTGAGGTTGTTTCTGCCAAAGGGGGCAATACCACCTATTAGAGCTAAGGGTGTACTTACTTTTTCCACATGCGAAATTTGCATTTATGTTTATTTAAATTATACAATGGACTACAAAATGTGAATGTTTCATGATATTTGTTATATTATATCACCTTTATCTGTCAATATTGTTGAAATGAGGATCAAATATCTGTATGTTGAAATATGTTGAAAAAGTCCAAACTTTACATGGGCCATGGGGTGTACTTACTTTTTCACTTGACTGTATCATATTCTACATATTATAGTAGCGGCAGTTTTGTGTCCGTTACGGCATTACGTCTATGATGTCATTACGATGGCTGCTCCACTGACCGACATTTTAATTTACAAGTAGGCCTACACCCGCTCACTACGGGAGCTGCAGAAAGGGTCATTCCTCTTTGGGGTAGATAGATTACAGTCGATCTATGGTCTGGTCTCAAGAACATTGGGTGTGTGTTCATTTACCAAGTTTCTTTTGAAGAGATCGCCATTGGGTTGAAGCATTCGAGCAAACACTCCATTCAAAACCGTTAAGGAACGGCTGGCTTGGCAAGCACTAGCTGCTTGGTAAATGAGCACATCTCCGAACCTTGTGGGGTATATTGATTACAGTAGATCTTTGCTAACTTCTGTAATTAAAACCTACCTCACGGATGTCGAGATTTCTCCAAATTTCTTTGTTTATTGTTATAAACAGCATTAGCAGCTGTTTGAAAAGCTAATATGAATTTATGGTTGATAAAATATTTTACATGGGCCATGGGGTATACTTACTTTTTCACTTGACTGTATCATATTCTACATATTATAGTAGCGGCAGTTTTGTGTCCGTTACGGCATTACGTCTATGATGTCATTACGATGGCTGCTCCACTGACCGACATTTGAATTTACAAGTAGGCCTACACCCGCTCACTACGGGAGCTGCAGAAAGGGTCATTCCTCTTTGGGGTAGATAGATTACAGTCGATCTATGGTCTGGTCTCAAGAACATTGGGTGTGTGTTCATTTACCAAGTTTCTTTTGAAGAGATCGCCATTGGTAATACAAGTACGACGCTGTTCGACTTTTGGTCTTGTTTAATCACAACTGAGATGGTCCCTTAGCACAGGCTCTTCGTTGCAGGCAGGCACCAGGCTGTTGGTCTCGACGGGTTAGGAATGGCGTTTCTGCTCTGGGTGCCTGGTGTCGTTGTAAAAAGTAACAAGGTGTGTGTTCTTTGGCAGGACATGGACCTAAAGAAGACTGTGGAGGAGAGCGTGCGCATCCAGCGTGCCTACAGTCACTATTTTGACTTGATAATCGTTAACGAGAACCTGGACGGAGCCTTCTTGAAGCTACAGCAAGCCATGGAGAAACTGCACACGGAACCACAGTGGGTGCCCGTTGGATGGGTTTACTGAACATTCTTGTGCAGGGGTTGCTTCCAGGTGAATTGACCTCACCTGAAGAAGAACTCTCAACCTCTAATGGGGAGTTGCATTGTGCGCTCGTTTTCAGCGCAGACATCCGGTCTGGAGACTTTACAGGTGGCAAGTGTTGCACGCCTGTTTGAGAAACTGCTGCTTGTATTGACGTGTGTACCATTCTTTGTGGGAAAGATTGTAGCAATAACTAATAAGGATCATTCAATGTTGTCAGTGATCATCTTCCTTGCAAGTGATTCAATAGGTAACTGCATCGTGAGAGGTTGGGATGTTCATTCACCTGTAATCCCTTTTCGTCAGGACTGTGGCTCAGCCTGAGCCTTCCTTTCCTGAACAGGACAGAAGACTTGAGGCAAAAGCCTTTGGCTGAGCTCTTTCAGTCCTTTCTAAGTTGTTTGTTTGGCCTTTATGGTAACTTATTATTATTTTTCTTTAGTGCTCTAATTTTTTTTAAATTTTGTTTTATCCTATTTTAGTAATCTATTGACTTATTCCAAGGAAATCCTGTTGTTGTATCAATGTGATGTGCCTCCAGTGGAAGTTTAAAACGAAACCAAACGGAGCAGAGCTTTGTCATTCTTGTTGTTGCCAAGACACTTCGCAGGGGCGGATACACCTGAGGTCTGGCTATCGATGATATTATCAAAATGAGATGCGTCCCACAAAGGTTGCTTTTGGAGAACAATTTTGGGTTGTCGTTTGTCCGGGTTGTTGTTTTCCCTTTATTTGTTTCTTCCTTTTTGGTGACCTAATGGTAACAGGATTCCCAACCGCTATGCTCTTTTGTCTCCTTTGTCTCCTCTTCCTGCTCACGATAACCATTTCACCTGCCTGCGGGTAACGCGTTTTGCCAACACCTCTGTATGAGGAGGCGCTTCATGTGTGACTAATGTGCTCACTTGTACACTTGTCTTGTACGGCTGTGAGGGATTTTTCCAGAGTTTACAACCGCGGCGTTCGGAAACATCGAGGTGCTTCAACTTTCATCACGTTTCAATATCTCTCTCTCTCTCTCTCTCTCTCTCTGGTGCTCTTAATGGGGTAAAACGTCGCACTAACTGTAAATATTGTGCATCCTTTGTGCGCAACACGTCCGATTATAAACCTTTCTATGCCGATACTGAAACCAGTACAGGTGAAGTCGTTCGGCTGCAACCGTTTTGAACATGTTTCATACGTGTTTATAGAAAAGGAGTTATTTCCTCGTTAAAATACCTATGTGGAGTGAAATGTGTGGTGTGAAGACTTGTCTGAGCGTAGCTGTCTTCAGCAGTGTAGTTTTACTCGTTTGATAAGCTTTGTTGTACGAAGGGTTAATCGGCGCCATTTGTACATGCGAGATGCTGATCCTGTACGTTTACGAGAAATGGGGTGGCCTACAAAAACTCGAATTTGTTTTTGTATTTATTAAGGTAGCTGTTGGCCACCAGGTATGAATTGAAAATAGTGCGGTGTCGTTTCACGAGTTTGAATCCTTTACTTCCAAACTGAAACAGTTTGAACGAGACACTATGGGATCCGTTCACAAGTTTGGTGAAACGTCACGCTCCTTAACTCGACCACCGGCATTCTGCGTACATTTTGTCATTAGGAATACCTTCTGTGTAACGTTAAATCAAACTAGGTGATTGTAGGTGTACAGTTTGTGACTGCAGTGAATTTTGCCAAAACCATAAGGATAGCATATCCAATCTTGAAATGAACCCCTCCCAACCTACTTGTGCACCTAGCCTGGCCTCTCTTTCTCCAATCCAAAGCAGCATGTGATTTATAAAGGTCTCTTAATGTGACATTTTGGACAACGCTGCATGACCAGTTTTATGATGCGATATGACGGTGAGGGCCTCTTGTGAATACCAACATGAGAATGCACCTTCCTTTGCTGCTGCGTCTATTAGGAAGTGGCTCGATGGTAATAATGTTGAAGATCACTCTGTGGCCAAAGTATAGTCCCAACTTAGGCCAAATCGAGCCACTCTCAGACGTCTTGGGATGCTTACCGTCTGAGGGCCAGCATCAACAACAACAGTCTCAGCACTGTAGCTGCACTTGCTCTGAAGGAGAAATGGTGGAATGTTACACCCCATTGTATCCACCAACGTGTGGTGTGACGTGTTGGCAACGCCATATTAGAATCGGAAAAAGCGGTTGGGAATCGATAACTCTGGATATTTCCTTGCTGTTGCAGTACTTTTGGTGTTCATGATGTCTGACTGATCACATTCTGTAGAATCGTTTATCAATGCTGTTGTTGTTGTTGCTTTCTTGATTTGTTGTTGGCCATTTAACTTTTCCTTTTATTGGCGAAGTGCAACTTGTATTATTCCAAAGAATACAACAACAGGCATTTTAAGGCCAATTTCCCTGCTAGAGTGGGGGTTAGCCTTGCGGTCCCCATGACAATCTTCTCCATTTTGCCCTATTTTCTGCATCTCCCCTCGATAACCCCCTTGCCCGCATTTCTTCTTCCACCATATTTAGCCAAGTCTTTCTCGGTCTTCCCTGTCCTCTACTTCCTTCTACATTCATTTTCATCACTCTTAACCAGTCACTTTCATCCTTCCTCAACACATGACCAAGCCATCTCAACCTGTTTCTCTTTACAGCATCCATCACAGGCTCTATTCCCATCATCTTTCGCAATTCATCATTTGTCTTCCTCTCTCTCAACGATACTCCACACATCCACCGAACCATTCGCATTTCCACCCTTTCCTGCCTTCGTTGCTGCTCTACGTTCATTACCCATGTCTCGCTCCCATAAATCATAACACTTCTCACACATGCAGCACACACCTTTCCCTTCAGCTTCAACGACACCCCTCCTCATCAGCACGCCACTCAGTTCCCGAAACTTCTTCCATGCACATCTCACTCCAGCAACCGCTGCCGAGTCTGATCCACCTTCTCCATTCAGCACGTCTCCAAGGTAGCAAAATGTTTTCACACCTTCCAGCTTCACGCCGTCTCCAAGATCCAACTCAACATTTCCTCCATCTGCAACTCCCTCTGTGCACACCTTACATTTGAATGTAGCTGCCACACTGGTTAATGACCCTCTCAGACCACTACATTTTTGATGAACCCACTCAATGCACATTGTACATTGAATGGAGTTCACTCCGACACCCTTCATGCACACAGCACATGGCCACTTCCCAGTTCTTTCCACCTCACCACATGCTTTACCACTTGCCATCACCTTCGTCTTTCCGATATTCACCTTCAGACCTTTTGTCTCCATACATTCCTTCCACTTGTTCATCTTCTCCTTCAGTCCATCCATACTTTCCGCAATCAACACCAGATCATCTGCAAACAACAACTCCCACGGTAAACCCTCCTTTACGTTCCGAGCCAGCACCTCCATCACAGCTACAAATAGTAGTGGACTTAGTACCGACCCCTGATGCACTCCCACCTTCACCTCAAACTCACCACTGTTCCCGTCCTTCGTCCTTACAGCTGTGCACGCTCTTTTGTACATTGCCATCACTACTCTGATCAACCATTCCTCCACTCCTAACTTCCTCAATGCCCATGTCACGACTTCGCGTGGAACCCCATCGAATGCTTTCTCCAGATCAACAAACCCAAGAAACAACTTCTTCCTCTTCTCCATGTACTTCTCCTGCAACTGCCTTACAATAAAAAGTGCGTCTGTCGTTCCTCTTCCTGGCATAAATCCAAACTGCATTTCATCAATCTTCGCTTTCTTCCTTATCCTCCTCTCCAACACCCTTTCCAATACCTTCATTCCATGCTCCAATAACTTTATCGCTCGATATGAGGCACAGTCCAGAGGGTCACCTTTCCCCTTGTATAGAGTGACGAGGGTACTCAGTTCCCAATCCACTGGAATGTGGCCTTCTTTCACCACCAGATTACAGAACTCTGTCATTCTCTTCACACCCCAACTTCCTGCTGCCTTCAACATGTCTCCCACAACTCCCGTCGGCCCTCCCGCTTTTCTCCTCTTCATTGCTTTTATCGCTTCCTCAACTTCCTTCTCAGTTATCTTCTCTGCCAGACCTAAAACTGGGTTACTCTCTATGTTGCCATCCCATTCATTCTCTGCATTCAACAGCATTTCCATATATCTCTTCCATCTTCCTTTAATTCCATCTCGGTCCACAACGATTTGTCCCACTTCATCCTTCAAGCAACTCACCCCCATCACATCACATCTCTCTTTCGCTATCTGCTTTGCAATCCTGAATACCGCTCTCTGACCCTCTTCCGAATCCAAGCGTTCTCCGAACATTTTCCTTCATGCCTCCTGCGCCTTTGCTACCTCTTTCTTTGCAGCCTTCTTCGCTGCATTATAACTTTCATGCTCTGCTTTTTCTGCCCCCGTAACCCTTCACCTTCTGCCACTCCTTGAACTACTTCCTCTTCTCGTCAATCCTCTTTCCAACTTCATCATCCCACCCCCATGTTTCCGAGTGCCTCGGTGGTCCTTTTGTCCATCCACATACCTCACCAACGGCTCCCAACAGACTATCCTTCATTGACATCCAACCACTTTCAAGCTCAACCACATCATCCTCTACCCTACTCAGCCTCTCTTTTAATGCCTCCCTTACTGTCACCTCTTTCAACCTCCACGCCTTCCTTCTCGGTTCGTACTTCACCCGCCGAGCTCTCCTCGCACCTTTCACCCTTATGTCGCAGACAACCAAATGGTGCTGTGAAACAGCCTCCTCCCCCGGGATCACCTTTGTGTCCCGGAGGTGCCCCCTATCTCGACTACGCACCAGCAGATAGTCAACGGTTGTCGTCGACCCACCTGACGTGTATGTAACAAGCTTATTATCCTCTTTCTGGAACTGAGTATTACAAATCAACAAATCAGCTCCATCAGCAAACTCCAAAATCCTTTCACCTTCTCCATTTCTCACACCATATCCGTAACCCCCATGAACTCCCTCAAAACCGTCCATACTCCTTCCCACATGTCCATTTAGGTCTCCTCCTACCACAACAACTTCCTCATCTTTCACATTTTCCATCAGCTTCTCTAATGCACACCAGAACTTGTCCTTCTCTTCTTCGCTCCGACCAACCTGCGGAACATATCCCGAGATGACGTTCACCAAGAGCTTTCCAATCATCATTTTCACCATCATCAACCTATCACTCACTCTAGTCACACTCACCACACTGTCTACAAACTCCTCAGGAAACAGGACACCAACGCCATGCACGCCCTCTGGGCACCCTTGCCACACAAACTTGTATTTCTGTCCCTGCCTACCCTTCACCATTCTCACACCACTTTTTTTCCATCTCCTCTCTTGGACACAACATATGTCCACTCTTATTCTGACCAATACTTCCACCACTTCTCCTGATCTCCCTGTCATTGTCCCTACATTCCATGTCCCAAACCTCAGAAACTGATCTCCACTTTGGGCATCAGACGTTTCGTCGTCATAAATGGAGTGATTTCCACCCTTGCTTCGATCGGGTTCCCCACCTTGAGTTTTGACGAGAGGGAGTGGGGTCCCCCACGGGGTACTTCTGGCTGTACCCTGCCCATATGTAGTTGTAATTGTTGTGGTTCTCTTTTTGAGGCAATGTTTTTCTGGCCGGATGCCCTTCCTGACGCTAACCCTTTTAGTATCCTCTTACGACACGCAGGGATACGGTGTACTTATTCTAAACCGGGGTACACACCGGTAATTTTTCTGAAGAATCATTCCGAATAATTATTGGAACATTACTTTGACACATTCACCATCTTGATCTTGATGCGAGAAAGGGAATGAAGTCGGACCATGGCCTGAACAAACCTACTAATTCCTATATACAGCAGCAAGAAGGTTAACTTCCTTGGAAAGTTGTGGGGACTGGGGTAGGGAGAGGGCGGTTATATTTATTTATTTCCTTCAAGTTTCTGAAAATAATTAATGAAGGAGAATGACTAGTGTGGGGTTCGTTATCAGATTATTAGGCTAAAAAGTACCGCATGAAAAGTAAGGACCTGTGTCGGCCATGTCTGAGTAGTGATGGCAGCGTGAGATGTGAAAAGTGCCCAGAGCAATGTAACCCGTTGGTCTCAGTACAAACAAGTCAAACCCTGTTATTCTTCTTTTTGTGGCATAAAGTCTTTTACTTTGCTGGTATGCTTCACTGATTGGCTGAGGAATTATGGGTAACGACTCATGAATATAATTTCTATTTTTCAAGGCAAGTTGAGATTTTGTTTATTGACGATCGATTTTTTTTTTTTCCATGTCAGGTATACTTCATCAAATGTCTCGTGCTTTTTTGCTCCGCCGTAAAAGCATATGACACGTTTAGCCGATTGTGACTTGGTTGGGCCTAGCCTTTCACCACAAACCATCTGTGGGGCCAGTGGTTTGGAAAGTCTAAGCCTTGGACAAAAATGTTTCTCATCCGTACAGATGCCAGGGCGTGCCGTGGGCTACAAGCCGATTGGGGTAGATGTCACCCGTAGGTTAAAGTAAGTGGACCATCATTGCCGTTTGCCCTTTGAACTGTGATACTAATTTTACAAGAAGCCGGTTCATTCACAGTAGGCCCTTGTATAAAGTCCTTCGGTTCCCTGCGAGACGACTTGTAAAATTGGTCAGTTTTTGTACAAAGGCCTTTAATTACAAGCATGCGGTACTGTTTTTATACAGAAGACAAAATGACATCTTTTTTTTAAAATTATTATTATTTGATATCCAGGTACATCAGAATAATTTTACACTGATAA
The DNA here is from genome assembly GCF_964187855.1 of Myxine glutinosa. Lineage (NCBI taxonomy): Eukaryota > Metazoa > Chordata > Myxini > Myxiniformes > Myxinidae > Myxine > Myxine glutinosa. The sequence continues at coordinate 120,602,508 of NC_136270.1, read as the reverse complement.
AGCCTCAATTGGTGTAGATAGGTTTTTGTAAGTGCGGTAGTGCAACACTGTGCCACATGCGTGGCCTGTGGAAACTACTTTTTATGTTATTTTTCTTATTCCGATCCGAAGTGGGTTGGTGTCTGTGATCTCCCGCTTGCCATGCCGACGTCCTGTAGCGGTAGCATCATTTCCTTTTGCTTGTGTAATGGATGGAAGTTATAACTCGATGAGTGGTCTCATGCTGATGACACAGTTGGCCTCCTTCCTTGTTTTTAAAGAGAAGACTCCTCCGAGCGGTGCCCTTTCTCCTTTATTTTAGGTTTGCCTTTTTGTGAGTACTGGCATCCACTTAGAAATGGTTGAAGGCCAAAACAGCTACCAGGGTGTGTTGGTTGAACCCTTGAAGTGAAGCGACTCCACGGCTTGGCCAAGCCCAGTGTGATGACGTGTGGAGGTCGCATTTCCTTTTGCTCATTCTGTGGATATCTCAGCTCGTTTTTCTCTCGATCTGTCGGTACTCCACTTGATGAGTCGAGTTAAACCAGGGGGCAATCGAGTTGAGCCCTGGGCCTGAAGCTTGTGTGCTGCAGTGCATGAAGCTTAATGGAAGTGGTTGCTTTTTGAGACTTGGTGTGGGATGTACGGAATGAGTGTTTATCATTTGGTGAATGTGGTAGCAAACTTTAGACCCAAAGTTTGCTCTTTTTTGAATTTGTCACTTCAGACCCAAATTACTTTCCAATTTTGCCTTTGTTCATGTATTGCGAGTTATTTTGCTGTAACTTCCTGTTCTGTGGCTCATTCGGTGTTCAGCTATCCCCTACGTAACGTTGGAATGCAAACACGCCGTTTGTTTCTCCTGTTTTGATGCTGCTGGTACAAGAAGGCCGTGGTTTTCTGTGCTATCATTTTCCAATTCTCTCTTGTTGGTTGTACCATATGGTAGCTTCGGATTTTTCACCCGTTTTGATATTGTACCACGTTGTCAATTCAAACGATGTTACCCCATGAAGGCGGCTATAACCCACGACGCCTGTTTCGGATCGAGTCGATCACTGACTGCCTGGCCTAAGACTTGGTACATGATGTATCTCGATAATCTAATGCAGTAATTCAGCTTTTGCTTATGGCTGTTATTATTATTTTATTGTTTTTCGATTGTTCGACTGTGGATGTATGATCCAGGTGGAAGAATGCACTTTTTGACGAATGTTTATGTTAATACTTGTATAAATTGACTCTGCCTGAAGGTTTATTTAAATAAAATGTGTACACCTCCTCACCCAGTGCTCAGCAAGGGTTTTGTGGTCTTTGATTTGTAAATGATCTGGGGAACGAGATTCTTTGGGCTCAAGTGGGATAACTTGCCAAATTTGGCGATTTCAGTGTTGCATGTTGTGAAGGCACTTTATTTATTGTGAATGACGATTTGGGAATGACAGTGACCAGAGGGTGAAATCAGAATGCCCCGAGTACCACCGATGGAATGTTTGATCATGACGAGTCCTACCTTTTGTTACTGTTTTAGCCGTTATGCCAGGAATGCATCATGGTGAAATTTTTACACAAACTGGACGCTTTAGTTTCCATCTGTCTTTGTATCGGCAAAAGCTTCAATATAATGTACATCACTCTTAGAAAAAGAAGAAGAAGAAAAAAAAAGTTACATTTCAGGTTACTACAAGACAGCCAGAGGCGTTAAGAGCCAGCACTGGCCCCAAGACAAACAACCTCAGAACCCTCACTCCCACCCTTTCTCTCTTTTATAACTTTTTAAGGAACTTTCTTTCATGAAGATCCTAAATTAAAGTATTAACGAGCTCATAAATAAAGCAAAATCAGCTTCTGGATTGAAATGCAATGAGGAGGAAATTAGGATGATGGGTCGATTGGTCCGCAAGGCTAACCCCCGCTCTGGCAGGGAAAATGGCCTTAAAATGCATGTTGTTGTTGTGGTCGATTGGCCTGTACTGTTTTTTAAAAATTACAGGAGAATCTCGAGCCCCTCAACAGACCCCAAGCCCCGAGGCAGCGACCCCCACCCCCTTCCCTCCTTCGCCCCCCTTTCCCCTTTCCCCACTTCACCCCCTTCGCCTTCACTCCTCCTGACGCCACTGCTGACGGCCCAAGTTCGGAAACCTGATATATATATATATATATATATCTCTCTCTCTCTCTCTCTCTCTCTCTCTCTCTCTCTCTCTCTGTGTCTCTGTCTCTGTCTCTGTCTCTGTCTCTCTCTCCGTATGTGTATGTATACGCTTATATATATATATATATTACATATATATATATATATATATATATATATACAAGTAATGACTTTCGGTTGGAATTAAAATCACATGAATCCATTTTGAGTTCTCCAACCTTTAATGAGCAAATAAATAACTGCTCGACGTTTCGATCAGCAACACGGATAAACGTGCATCCACTGACCTTTCTCAAGAGTAACGTAAAACAACTCTATACCCTCGCTTATATTAGGGGAAAAGGTGTGGGGACACCAAAACCACCAATCAATGCCATTCTGGAACAACTCGTGCCATTCAAATTTAAACCGTAAATCAAAAACAAAAACCGTTGAACCAACTGAAACAATACATTGGGATGTTGCATCATGTTTGGACCACAAACTTTTTCCTCTGGCTGTTTGACTCTTGCCATCCCATGGACCACAAACGAGCTGTTGTGCACACCCTCCTTAAAAGGGCACGTGATTTACCATCGACAATCAAAAATAAAAGGAGAGAGGTGAAACATCTACAAGATGTGCTGAAGACCAATGGCTACCCGGACAGATTGTTACTAAAAAGGGATGCGATCTTGGCGAAGCCTCGCAACAGGTCTTTCCCACAGGAACAACTAAAAGGTTATTGTGTTTTGCCTTTTGTGCCGGGTGTGTCCCAAAGGATTGGCAGAGTTTTAAAATTGGCAGGTGTGAGGGTAAGTTACAAATCTATGTTCACCATGAAACAGGCACTTATCCTCATCATACTTCAAGTTCACCATGAAACAGGCACATCAGGAATGTCTGGGCAGGGGTGGTATACAGGGTTCCCTGTGTTTGTGGGGCAGAATATATTGGAGAGACAGAGAGAACATTAAGACAACGGGTCAATGAGCACCGCAAGGCCTTCGAGTGCAACTATCCAAAGAGATCTGCCCTTGCCAAACATGGCCTGAAGGCTGGCCATGTTCCCCTATGGGATAATGCCAGCATTTTGGGTGCAACCCCCAGTAAACGAAGGAGGATTTTGGAGGCATGTCATGTGGAGGAGTCTGTTGTGTCGCTCACAGAGGGAGTGTTGGACTGACCAGTAGCTTTTGGCCCTATCATGCAGAAACGTACCAGAGAAACTGCATCACCAAGCACATAAATTATTACCTCGGTTGCTGTCACTTGGGTATATATTCTTACCTTTGGTTTGCGATTGATCCGTTTAGCTGAATTCGTTTAAGTTACCACCATCACTTGAAGCAATTAATCATGTTGTTTATTTTTCATCAATTTATTTGAATTATGCTACGTTTTGTTTGCTTCAACGTGTGATTTAACGGTTGTTTTGATGTAACATCCCAATGTGTGGTTTCAGTTGGTTCAACGGTTTTTGTTTTACGGTTTAAATTTGAATGGCACAAGTTGTTCCAGAATGGCATTGATTGGTGGTTCGGTGTCCCCACCCCTTTTTCCCTTATATAAGGGAGGGTATAGAGTTGTTTTACGTTACTCTTGAGAAAGGTCAGTGGATGCACGTTTATCCGTGTTGCTGATCGAAACGTCGAGCAGTTATTTATTTGCTCATTAAAGGTTGGAGAACTCAAAATGGATTCATTTTATATATATATATGTATGTATGTATATATAAACACAATTAATGGTCCTTCAGGTCTTATTCCGGTTTGTCTTCAGAATACATCTGTCGTGTTCTTCAGCGGTTGTTTTTTTTCTTTTCTTCTTTGCATTTCGAACCTCTGTATTTGTAATCTTTGCATTGGTTTTACTGTATAAATTGAGCATAAGGGGTTCTAACTTTTTGTTGTTGTTTTTCTTCTCAACAATGATTATAAAAGTGATTTCACTAAAACCTACCTGCATTCCTTCAAATGAATGTACCACTTGTGTTGTACATATGGGATTGGATTTTGCAGAAAGAGTGTGCTCATCGACTCAATATCCCAAACCTGGCACGAAAAGGCCATTGGTAAACAAGACTGGTCATCATTGGTAAACAAGACTGGTAAACAAGACAGTCATTCATTTAAGCCTTCTCTTCGTAAGTTTTGTTTGAATTATTGCATTTTAGTTATTATTATTTTTATTGTTTCAAGTCCTTGCATGGAACTGGAACTGCAATCATGTCTGCCTGATCGTGCAAAATGCCTTCTGCCCACCCAGCCTTCCTGCCTGCTCGATGTAATGACCTCTAACCTCTGCCTGTCACTTCTTAAGATCGGTACCCTTTGTATCAGATCCTGATTGGAATAAAAGGCTGTTTTTTCAAACGATTTCACAAAGTGGTGCTTTTTATCTTGCCGGTAGATAGTGCTGTGCTTCGTGAGCATGTGTAAGGCAAATGTTGTAGCTCGAATAGTTTTACCTACAAGTCTGATCACCCAAATATCTAAATCTGATCGAAGATGTGATTCCTTGCGCAGCAGCAATCTCACCCTCTATTGGTTTGTGTGGTTTCAAATCATGACTTTTTCTTTTATTATCTCTGATTTTCTCCGCACACCTGTAAATTTACGGCACAGACTCGTTATCCCCACGCTTTTTGAAAAACACGGGGGGCGGGGATATTGTAATCTGCTCTGTCTGTCTGTCCATCATGCATCGATGGCACGCCATCGGCTGCTGTATGAAACTGTTCTTGTGGGATAGTTAATTGTCCTTTCTACCAAAAATTTGTCATCAATCCCATTTCTTGGAGAGCTTTACAGCGATAAACAACTTCACATGATTGTACCAACTCATTAGATATAGTGCATGTAATAATACAATGAACCTGGTTGGTCCAGAGGCTTTTCAGCCATCTTGGATTTATGAATTATTTTCAAACGTTTCCAGAACTGCTGAATTGATCGATACGAAATTCCAGATGCATAATCGATAGACTTTGGCCTTTCAAGTTTGCATTGAAGAAATATCTTTCTCAAATAATATGGCCAGAACGGGCCAATCAAAATCGACTGTTTTTCGCCATAAGGAAGTTGATGGAGAAATCTAGTCTGTATCAGTTATTGACTAAAGTGCATGGTATGTATAGGTTATATACAGGGATTCCCCATACAACCCCGCCCCCCCCCCCCTTGTACATCCTCCTCGAATTCTCCCAACACCTGCCCCCCACCCCTCATTACCCTCCCAGAAGTGAACTATCACGTGCAGTGTTGCCAACTTATTCGTTTTCCAACTAGCTCTAGTATTATTTTTAATTTCAGATGAGAGAAAATATATTTAATTGTTGATTTGAAATTTAGTTGCATCGTGCCATGGACGTGGTCACCGTCCGTCCCGTCACCATCGTCACCATCGTGCCGTGGTCACCGTCCACCAAACAGTGATGACTCCATCTACATCTCGCTGTCTGAGAATATGGACCAACTTCTATCTACCCATCCCAACTCTCTCTCTTCCTCATATGTGGTGATTTCAACTGTCACCATGCCAGTTGGCTGGGTGTGGGTACCTCTCTCACCAGCCATGGCTCTTCAGCAAAGGACTTCTGTGACTCACTGGGACTGACACAATCTGTCAATTTCCCGACCCGGATTTCAGTCAACGGAGCATCTTCTCTTCTGGACTTGGTTATGACTAACTTCCCTGAAAATGTCTGCTGCGCTTCTTCTGCTCCAATCGGCTCTTCTGATCATGTGCTTGTTAAAGTGGACATCTCTCTGACCATTCTCAGAGAGCCTCCTCAGCGTCGGCGAGTCTGGCATTTCACTCAGGCCAACTGGCACGGTCTTCAAGCAGCCATCAATCATTTGGACTGGTCTCCCATCTCTACTGCCTCTGACATAAATTCTTCCTGGGAATTCTTCCAAACCAAACTGCTCTCTCTCATGCACAGATTTATCCCATCTCGTCTTCTGTTGTCATACCCTTCCTCCCGTCCATGGTACACGGAATCTTGTTGTGAGGCTATTGCCCAGAAACAACTTGCTTTCGTCTCCCGGAAAGCAAATCCAACGGAAGGAAATCTCATTTCCTTTCACAAAGCCCGAAACAAGTGTGTCCACCCTCAGGAGAGCCAGGAAACAATATCTCTCTGTTCTCAGGACCGAACTCTCTTATCTGTCTCCCTCTTCCAAATCCTGGTGGCGTCTGGTCAAATCTGTTTCTGGTGTTTGTTCCCCCTCCATCCCCTCCCTCACCTCAAATGGCCACACGGCTGACTCCGCACGTGAAAAAGCTGAACGCCTCAACTCTGTGTTTGCCTCTAAATCTTGTGTCCCAAACCCATCCCTCTCTGTACCCACCGTACCCAGTCGTACCCAGCTGCTCCTGGATTCTGTGTCCTTTCCTCCTGACAAGGTGGAAAAGTTTCTGTCAACCCCCGACTCGGATTCTGCAACTGGACCTGACGGCATCATCCCACGGGTCCTAAAATCCTGTTCTTCCGCTCTTTCACTCCCTCTCTCTGTTCTCTTCACCCTCTCTTTTGCTCAAGGTCATCTTCCATCTGCTTGGAAATCTGCCAACATCACCGCTTTGCACAAAAAAGGTGCAAAAACAGATCCCAGCAACTACAGACCAATCAGCCTTCTCCCAATTATCAGCAAAGTCATGGAATCCATCATTGCTTCAGATATGAAATCTTTCCTCTTCTCCAATGGCTTGATCTCTGATCATCAATTTGGTTTCAGACCTGGACACTCTACTCTGGACATGCTGCTTCTGCTTTCTCAACAATGGATGGAGGTCCTCAATGCCAAACAGGAAATTAGAGCAGTCTCCCTTGACATATCACGTGCCTTCAATATGGTCTGGCACCCCGCTCTGCTCACCAAACTCTCCTCTTTTGGTATCCATGGAAATCTCCACGCATGGCTGGCGGACTTCCTCTCTAGTCGTAGTCAACGTGTGGCCCTGAATGGGTTTCTCTCATCTCCTCTTCCTGTTCAGGCTGGAGTTCCACAAGGCAGTTTTCTGGGCCCTGTGCTTTTTCTGGTCTTCATCAATGATCTCTCTGACTCTCTTGAAAATCCTCTGTATCTCTTTGCTGATGACTCTACTCTCTGTCGCTCCATTCTTCATCCCTCAGATCGGCAGTCTGCAGCCTCCTCACTCTCTGCAGACCTGGACAAAATCACAGACTGGGCAAACAAGTGGAACATGTCTTTCAATCCTGACAAATCTCACACTCTTACGATGTCTCTCCAAAAAGACCGACTGGACAACCCTCCCATCCACTTTCTGAATAATCCTCTCCAAGAAGTTCTGTCACTCAAGCTTTTGGGTCTCACTATCTGCCATGATCTTTCCTGGGAAAACCACATTTCAAATCTGGCCTCCAAAGCCTGTCGCTGACTGGGCATCCTTCGTCGTGCGAAGTCCTTCCTTGGCACACCTGAGCTCCTCACCACATACAAGGCTTTCATCCACAGCTCAATGGAATACTGCTCTCCCCTCTGGGTGGTGCTCCTGCCTCACACCTAGCTCGTCTTCACGCTGTTGAAACCAAAGCATTCAGAATAATTGGAATCTCCCGCGATGAAGCTAACTCCAAGGGCCTCTCACTCACTCACCGCAGGCAGGTTGGTGGTCTTTCCGTCTTCTACAGACTCCTCTCTGGCCTTGCCCCCCCAGCTCTCTCTGGGCTCTGTCCCGCAAATATTCCTACAGGTCGCACAAGATCTGCCTGCAAGCCTCTTATGGTCAAACTGCCAAAATCAAGACTCTCTGCTCACCTTCACTCCTTCATTCCTCTTTTCTTCCGCCTCTGGAACAAACTCCCTCTCTCTTCAATCCCACTCCACCCTCCAGGTCTTTAAAACAGCTGTTCACCACCATCTCTTATCTTCCCCCATCCAAAACCTTGATCTTTTCTACCCCTGCTAATTTCACCCCAATTCCACTTTTTTGAAATACCAACTTCTGTCCTGGAAGTCCTTGGTGTCCTTGTGTTTTATACTTCTCCCTCCCCCCCCCCCCCCCCCACGCCTCCTCCCCCCAAGCCCTCTCCCTTCCACACATCTCCCTGCTCTCAAATGTTGTGTTTGTGTGCTTCCCCTTCTCTCCCCTTCTTGTTTTCCGCTCCCTCTTTTTATATATTTTGTTTGTCTGGTTGATTTGTTTGTGAAGTAAATGTTAGCTCTTTCACGAGCCTAGATTCAGTATACAAAAAAAGCAGAAAAAAAATCATGTTGTAGCAAAAGTGGTAATTGATGATCTGACACTTGTTGTAAATTTTGCCGTTGTTAACATTGACATTGCCCAGGGTAGACGACAAGGACGTAAAGCAACTCCCACATCCCCAAGGGATAACAAAGGGTTAAATGTGCATATGATAGTTATATCCTTAAATATGTGTTTAGATGCAACATATCGAGCCCCTCTGGTCTGCATCGGCATGCAGAAGGCCTTAGGAGGTAATCACTGTCAAAGCCAATTTCAGAAGTCCTTAATGAGGCTGAAGACACAACACGGTTAATGCGAACAAACATAGTTGTTGCAGCGTACTTTCGATTTAGGAAAGAGATACCACGCACTACAAACTGGAGGCTGATGCCAAGTGCAGTATCACTCTAACTCTGAAGTTGAACACTGGTTTCAAACAAGAACGACAAACGCAAGAAACTCAACTGATTGGCTAAAAGCAGGCAGTCCAACAGTTGAAATAGTGAATAATTTCTCACCACATGCAATAAAGTATCAATACAAGTTGGTGTCAATTATTACGTGAAATTATTGCGTACGGACACCATTTTTTTTTTTTTGTATATAACATCGAGGCTCGTGTAAGAGCTAACATTAATCACAAAAAAACAAACTGACACAAAAAACATACAATAAAGGGAGCGGGAGACAAGATAGGGAGAGAGAGGGAAGCACACACGTACAACAGCAGAGAACAGTGACAACGGGAGATCTGTGGGAGGGAGAGGGCCTGGGGGGAGGAGGCATGGAAACGGGGGTGGGGAATGGGAGAGGTAAAAAAAAAAAAAACACATGGACACTGCTAGGACTTCCAGGAAAGAAGTTGGTATTTCAAAAAAGTGGATCTGGGGTGAATTAACAGGGGTAGAAAAGATCAAGGTTTTGGATGGGGGAAGATAAGAGATGGTGGTGAACAGCTGTTTTCAAGACCTGGAGGGAGGAGTGGGATTGAAGAGAGTGAGGGAGTTTGTTCCAGAGGCGGGAGAAAAGAGGAAAAAAACCTTGATGTCAGTGGTAGGCCAGTAGATGCATTTCTAGATGTTCAGATTATAGAAGGCTGCATCTGTGATAACCCAATTTGAGAAGAGTTAAATGGTTGTAAATTAGAGTCTAAAACAATGGCTCCTTGTGCATTTGATGGAGCTTCCAAACTCCTCTGAAAGACCTGGTGGAGTAGAAACTTTGCTCAGAGAAAAGTGTAATCCTGATCTCTCCGATACGCACTGCAGAGGCCATCTACTCCAACTAGTACTATGAGAATCTATGTTCAGAGATAACAATCGTCATTCTCGATTGTAAGCCTATTGTTAAACTTGGCTCGGTGCACAATGCCACCCAGAACATGGACTAAAATACTAGTAGCCATTTGTCCGGCAATGTAAGCTACACTTGGATCAGAGAGATATCCATCGATTAAAGACGTACTGGAAGAAGCACACACATCGGTTCAGAAGTTGACTAATGAAGGCCTTCTCAAGTGATTAGAAACCCCCGCTCCCTTCAGGAGAAGCATGGGTGTGGGGGAGGTGGGGCAAATGTTTTTTGTCGGGTGGCTATTAATCCCCCCCCCCTTTCTGCGGCAGGGATCAGTAAACCACTTGAACTGTGGCACATGTACCGAGGCGAAAATGGTCCTCGCCCCGCCCCTGCTCTTGCAGGGGAGGTGTGGGTATTTTTGTGCCCATGACCTTACCCTGGGTACTACCAAGACGTATGCAAAATTGGATGCAGATAGGCCCAGCCCTGTTGTTTTTTTCTAGGATTTTCAGGCGTATACACATGCTGTACATACAGACTATTGCCTTGTTCGATTTTGTACGATGAGCATAAAGTGTCTGTTAGTATACGATATACTGAAAAACGATAGACTTGATTCTTCCCAATCTACAGCAACGACTTCTGGAAGCAGTAACAGGACTACCATGTGATAAGGGCAGAATCGAGAATTTGAATACAGAGTGGAATGTCATACAATAGTCCGGGAGCTATTTCCTGAAAAGGCCTTAGAAATAGGTGTTTGCTCAACCCACACTACATACAAGGTTTGAATGCATTTTCTGTTTGGGTAACACTTCTGGAACATTTCCAGAGTGGATATCACTCCAGATTGTGACACAACTGTTTTTCTAGTCTGTCCGTTTGTCCGACAAGTCCCACATTAAAACACAACCAGAACTGGTGTATCGCAGTTCCATCTCTCTGCCGGATGTTCTGAATGCATCTTTTAAAGAAGTGTGTAGCTCATTTGGACCCAGTGCATCTACACATAATGGAAGAGATTGCGACCAGGCAGAACACACCAGGATTTTGTACCACGCTGCGATGCTGATCAGAAGTGATATTGCTCAGTGTAATGGAATCTGTATAAAACCTATGAATACCGCAGGTTTGAATCTTGCCTCGGCCAAGACGATTATTCCAGACGGTCCAGATTGGTTCCTGCGTTGAGTTATTTCTGCCGATGGGTGATGATGCTTGGAACCTTCCTCCGGAATGCAGAAATCAGTCTGAAGAGAGAAGAATCTTTTGCATTGCTCGTCACGTGCAAGAATCAAGACCCACAAGCACACAAGTCTTGCCATGGCAGTACGCCACATAACCGGATCAAAAGATCCGATGACTTTACTAAATGGAATGGGCCACTTCCTCCGACGATGAGATAGAGGCCATTGATACTGGGCTATCAAAGGAGATTCTAGCAAAGTCAGAAGATCTGGTGGTTGTTATTCCACCTATCATCTCTCCCGGTGCCTCTTCATTTAGATGGTTGGTGACGATACCAATGAGGAGACTTCAGAGAGGAAACACATGACACATGCTACTACTGTTGGAAGTACCGACAAGGACAATTTGGTCCCCTACCAGAGCACACACCATTAGCTGACCATTCCCGGAGAAACAGATTTCTCAATAGTGCAATTATGATGCAAGCTGTGCACGCGTTCAGCACCCATAGAAAAAGACGCAGAGTTACAAATTTTGTTGGCAGGGCAGTTAAAGACTGGTTAGTGCTTGTGATCATCAGGAAGTCTGATGGACCTGGAATGGGCTCTTTGCAGGCTTTGCCCTGTCCAACTAAATTATTTGACGTTAACAATCAGATATGTAACACTCAGTGTTGTATTGTTAATGTAAGTGTAATTGAAGGCTGGAGCAAAATCCCTCCCCCAACCCCATAAGACGATAAACACCCCAGAGAACACTGATGAATGTATGACCAATACCAGCATGGTGTCGCGTTGTTCTGGTCGGTCCATTTGAACTTCAGTTATGTTGGATTGCCAGCAATATTGCAAATAAATATTAAATTACACAAGTATGACACCATCGCCCCCATTTTTGAGAGCTGACCCCCACCAAAGAAAATAAAAAAGTGACACCCACCCCAGAAATGTCCTGCAAGGGTTGCCCTAACCAGAATATGTCACCAAACCTTGTATGGGGTGTAAGTTGAGTGAGACCTTTTTTCACAGGCCTTGCTCTGGGAACACAAGGAATGAATGAAGATTTCGCTTCAACTTCTTTTTTTAATTATCAATAGTGTCTCAACCTTTTTGCTACGATTCCTGGAATGAGAGAACTATGGATTCATCTCTTGCTACATCCACTCGCAACAGCTACAATTGAGTGTTCTTTTTTTCTTCGTTGAATATATTTTTTGTTTCTTCCCCCCCCCCCCCCTCACGATCTCACCCTTTACTCCACAAGAATCCCCCCCCCTCTCCAAAAAAAAAAAAACACCCCAACCTCGACTCGACTGATACTGCAACTGGACCTAACGGCATCAGCCCACGGGTCCTAAAATCCTGCTCCGCCGCTCTTTCACTCTCTCTCTCTGTTCTCTTCACACTCTATTTTTCTCAAGGTCATTTTTTGCCATCACCTTGGAAATCAGCCAACATCACCGCTTTACACAAAAAGGTGTAAAAACAGATCCTTGCAACTACAGACCAATCAGCCTTCTCCCAATTATCAGCAAAGTCATGGAATCCATCATTGCTTCGGATATCAAATCTTTCCTCTTCTCAAATGGCTTGATCTCTGATCATCAATTTGGTTTCAGACCTGGTCACTCTACTCTGGACATGCTGCTTCAGCTTTCTCAACAATGGATGGAGGTCCTCAATGCCAAACAGGAAATTAGAGCTGTCTCCCTCGACATATCACGTGCCTTCGAAACGGTCTGGCACCCCGCTCTGCTCACCAAACTCTCCTCCTTTGGTATCCACGCTTGGCTTTCGGACTTCCTCTCTAGTCGTAGTCAACGTGTGGCCCTGAATGGGTTTCTCTCATCTCCCCTTCCTGTTCAGGCTGGAGTTCCCCAAGGCAGTGTTCTGGGCCCTGTGCTTTTTCTGGTCTTCATCAATGATCTCTCTGACTCTCTTGAAAATCCACTCTATCTCTTTGCTGATGACTCCACTCTCTGCCACTCCATATCTCATCCCTCAGATCGGCAGTCTGCAGCCTCCTCACTCTCTGCAGGCCTGGACAAAATCACAGACTGGGCAAACAAGTGGAACATGTCTTTCAATCCTGACAAATCTCACACTCTTACTATGTCTCTCCGCAAAGACCGACTGGACAACCCTCCCATCCACTTTCTGAATAATCCTCTCCAAGAAGTTCTGTCACTCAAGCTTTTGGGTCTCACTATCTGCCATGATCTTTCCTGGGAAAACCACATTTCAAATCTGGCCTCCAAAGCCAGTCACCAATTGGGCATCCTCCGTTGTGCGAAGTCCTTCCTTGGCACAGCTGAGCTCCTCACCACATACAAGGCTTTCATCCGCAGCTCAATGGAATACTGTTCTCCCCTCTAGGCCAGTGATCCTGCCTCACACCTCGCTCGGCTTCACGCTGTTGAAACCAAAGCTTTCAGAATCATTGGAATCTCCCATGATGAAGCTGACTCCGATGGCCATTCACTTCCTCACCGTAGGCAGGTTGGTGGGCTTTCTGTCTTCTACCGACTCCTCTCCGGCCTTGCTCCCCCAGCTCTATCTGTGCTCTGTCCCCCAAATATTCCTACAGGTCGCACAAGATCTGCCTGCAACCCTCTTATGGTTAAACTGCCAAAATCAAGACTGTCTGCTCACCTTCACTCCTTCATTCCTCTTTTCTCCTGCCTCTGGAACAAACTCCCTCACTCTCTTCAATCCCACTCCTCCCTCCAGGTCTTTAAAACAGCTGTTCACCACCATCTCTTATCTTCCCCCATCCAAAACCTTGATCCTTTCTACCCCCGCTAATTTCACCCGAGATTCACTTTTTTGAAATACCAACTTCCTTCCTGGAAGTCCTTGCAGTGTCCTTGTGTTTTATGCTTCTCCCACCCCACGCCTCCTCCCCCCAAGCCCTCCCATAGATCTGCCGATGTCCCTGCTCTCAAATGTTGTGTTTGTGTACTTCCCCTTCTCTCCTCAACTTGTCTACCTCTACCCTTATTATATGTTTTGTCTGATTTTTTTTTTTTGGTATGATAAATGTTAGCTCTTTCACGAGCCTCGATCCTGTGTACAAAAAAAAACAACCCCTAAATGTTAATTTCTGGGTAGCCTCTATTTTATCCCCTTGTGTCCTGGCCCCTGTTTTCTCCTCCTGCGTCCTATGCCCTTCTCTTCCCCTGCGACCCGGTCCTTCTCTTCTTCGCCTGCATTCCGGTCCTTCTTTTCTTCCCCTGCATTCCAGTCCTTCTCTTCTTCCCCTGCATTCCGGTCCTTCTATTCTTCCCCTGCGACCCGGTCCTTCTCTTCTTCCCCTGCATTCCGGTCCTTCTTTTCTTCCCCTGCATTCCGGTCCTTCTCTTCTTCCCCTGCATTCTGGTCATTCTCTTCTTCCCCTGCATTCCGGTCCTTCTCTTCTTCCCCTGCGACCCAGTCCTTCTCTTCTTCCCCTGCATTCTGGTCCTTCTATTCTTCCCCTGCGACCCAGTCCTTCTCTTCTTCCCCTGCATTCTGGTCCTTCTATTCTTCCCCTGCGACCCGGTCCTTCTCTTCTTCCCCTGCATTCCGGTCCTTCTTTTCTTCCCCTGCATTCCGGTCCTTCTCTTCTTCCCCTGCGACCCAGTCCTTCTCTTCTTCCCCTGCATTCCGGTCCTTCTCTTCTTCCCCTGCATTCCAGTCCTTCTCTTCTTCCCCTGTGACCCAGTCCTTCTCTTCTTCCCCTGCGACCCAGTCCTTCTATTCTTCCCCTGCGACCCAGTCCTTCTCTTCTTCCCCTGCATTCCGGTCCTTCTCGTCTTCCCCTGCATTCTGGTCATTCTCTTCTTCCCCTGCATTCCGGTCCTTCTCTTCTTCCCCTGCGACCCAGTCCTTCTCTTCTTCCCCTGCATTCCGGTCCTTCTCTTCTTCCCCTGCATTCCGGTCCTTCTCTTCTTCCCCTGCGACCCAGTCCTTCTCTTCTTCCCCTGCATTCCGGTCTTTCTCCCTGATCTTGACCTCACTCTCCCTTCTTCTCTGCAGTTGGTGTTTCCCCCTTTCCATTTTGTTCCCTTCCATTCTGCTCTAGCTCTTCCACGAGCCTCGAATAAGTAAACAAAAATGTTTTTATGCTGATCAGCAATTTGTGGGGTACATGATAAAAACAATCTTTACTTTTGCCTTGCACACATACAAGCACACCTGCAGTCAAATTCGATCTTGTGTGGAACGGGTAGTTTATGCAGGAATTTACGGGTGCACAACAACTTGAAAAGGACACAACAAATGTGCAAAGGCATGTTAAGAGCATGACACATGGCCACATGCTATATATTTTTAATTCACAAGGGGACGAGGAATTGCTAATGTTTTGTAATGTTCTTTGCAATGAGTTAACAAATATACATCATCCAGACCAGTTTTCCATGAGGACATGACAGGTGGACTCCAATGGCAATGGGGTGAAATGAAACGGGATGGAGCCGTGTCGCCCTGCAAATGGCTTTGGTGTAAGCTTTGAGCATGTGTGAAGTTGCAGGAAGGACAGGTCTTTGGATTGGAGTTCACTTATCCTTGGAGTACATAGTCTTCGTATCTGCGGTGCACAGGAATTCGATAAAGTTTTGACAGATCTGTTTGCACCACATCACAAAAGACATTTTATTACAGTTATGATCAAAGTGTACTGGGAATAGCCTGTTGATTTGGTAAAACTGTTTCAAGTGGAAGTCACCTGTCATGCAAATAACACGTCCACTGCCCCGAGTCCCAGTGCCCCGAGTCCCAGTGCCCCGAGTCCCACTGCCCCTAGTCCCACTGCCCCGAGTCCCACTGCCCCTAGTCCCACTGCCCCGAGTCACACTGCCCCGAGTCACACTGCCCCTAGTCACACTGCCCCTAGTCCCACTGCCCCGAGTCCCAGTGCCCCGAGTCCCACTGCCCCGAGTCCCACTGCCCCGAGTCCCACTGACCCGAGTCCCACTGCCCCGAGTCCCACTGCCCCTAGTCACACTGCCCCTGGTCACACTGCCCCTGGTCACACTGCCCCTGGTCACACTGCCCCTAGTCACACTGCCCCTAGTCACACTGCCCCTAGTCACACTGCCCCTAGTCACACTGCCCCTAGTCACACTGCCCCTAGTCACACTGCCCCTAGTCACACTGCCCCTAGTCCCACTGCCCCTACTCCCACTGCCCCTACTCCCACTGCCCCGAGTCCCACTGCCCCTAGTCCCACTGCCCCTAGTCCCACTGCCCCTCCTCTCACTCCCACTGCCCCTCCTCTCACTCCCACTGCCCCTCCTCTCACTCCCACTGCCCTCCTCTCACTCCCACTGCCCTCCTCTCACTCCCACTGCCCTCCTCTCACTCCCACTGCCCCTCCTCTCTCCCACTGCCCTCCTCTCACTCCCACTGCCCCTCCTCTCACTCCCACTGCCCCTCCTCTCACTCCCACTGCCCCTCCTCTCACTCCCACTGCCCCTCCTCTCACTCCCACTGCCCCTCCTCTCACTCCCACTGCCCCTCCTCTCACTCCCACTGCCCCTCCTCTCACTCCCACTGCCCCTCCTCTCACTCCCACTGCCCCTCCTCTCACTCCCACTGCCCCTCCTCTCACTCCCACTGCCCCTCCTCTCACTCCCACTGCCCCTCCTCACTCCCACTGCCCCTCCTCACTCCCACTGCCCCTCCTCACTCCCACTGCCCCTACTCTCACTCCCACTGCCCCTACTCTCACTCCCACTGCCCCTACTCTCACTCCCATTGCCCCTACTCTCACTCCCACTGCCCCTCCTCTCACTCCCACTGCCCCTACTCTCACTCCCACTGCCCTTACCCTCCCACTGCCCCTCCTCTCACTCCCACTGCCCCTACTCTCACTCCCACTGCCCCTACTCTCACTCCCACTGCCCCTACTCTCACTCCCACTGCCCCTACTCTCACTCCCACTGCCCCTACTCTCACTCCCACTGCTCTTACTCTCACTCCCATTGCCCCTACTCTCACTCCCACTGCCCCTCCTCTCACTCCCACTGCCCCTACTCTCACTCCCACTGCCCCTACTCTCACTCCCACTGCCCCTACTCTCACTCCCACTGCCCCTACTCTCACTCCCACTGCCCCTACTCTCACTCCCACTGCCCCTACTCTCACTCCCACTGCCCCTACTCTCACTCCCACTGCCCCTACTCTCACTCCCACTGCCCCTACTCTCCCTCACACTGCCCCTACTCTCCCTCACACTGCCCCTCCTCTCACTCCCACTGCCCCTCCTCTCACTCCCACTGCCCCTCCTCTCACTCCCACTGCCCCTACTCTCACTCCCACTGCCCCTCCTCTCACTCCCACTGCCCCTCCTCTCACTCCCACTGCCCCTACTCTCACTCCCACTGCCCCTACTCTCACTCCCACTGCCCCTACTCTCACTCCCACTGACCCTACTCTCACTCCCACTGACCCTACTCTCACTCCCACTGCCCCTACTCTCACTCCCACTGCCCCTACTCTCACTCCCACTGCCCCTACTCTCACTCCCACTGACCCTACTCTCACTCCCACTGCCCCTACTCTCACTCCCACTGCCCCTACTCTCACTCCCACTGTCCCTCCTCTCACTCCTACTGCCCCTACTCTCACTCCCACTGACCCTATTCTCACTCCCACTGCCCCTAATCTCACTCCCACTGCCCCTTCTCCCATTACCCCTACTCCTACTCCCACTGTCCCCTTCACCCTTTCCATCAGTGAATTTAAACCTGAGTGAAGCAGGTTGGCATGCTCTTCTCTTGTCCGAGCATGAATGTCATCACAAAAGTAAATAGACCAAGGGTCAAGCCTCCCAGTAATTGTAGATTTGCTGTACCAAGTGTGTGCTAAAACTGCATACCGGTACTCACCAACACAAAGTTTATGATTAAAATACTAAGTTTCCATGCTTCCCTTTCGGGGTTGTCTTTCTGTGAGAAACCTCTAAGTCGTTCATGTGGCATTCCAACCCTAATTTGTATTTGTCTTACTCGTAAGTTGGTTGTTCTTGTAGTTGCTGGAGGTTCCACCATTTGGGCGTCACTTCGTTGTTCACCATGCGTTTTCCATACCTGTAACCACCATTTATGGTGTTTCAGGGAAGAGGCAGAGGACAGGGTATACCAAAAATGAGGTTCAGTGTAATTACTGTTAATAAAAAATGGTGCGACATGAGAGATGTAATGAACAATTTTTGAAATGTAAGCCTTTTGATTTGTGATTTGAAAACTTATGATGTTTAGCTCTGTCCCTATTGGGACATTTTATCTTCCAAACTTTTATCTATCGGATCTGTGTCCGGACCTTGACCAAAACCAAATCATCCATCAAGTTTTGTCCAAATCCTTTCACAACCGTAGGAAATATCATGCTACATATCGTTTTCACCCCACCAATGGTGAAGAATTGCCAATTTTAAAAAATTCTGGGATCTGGATCTTCGCCAAAATCGAATCAATTTGTATTCGTCACACCTAACCCGTCCACCAAATCTTGTCCGAATCCATCCATAACTTTTTGAGATATCCTCCTGAGAGACGGACAGGTGAAAACATAACCTCTCTCCACCTTCTCATCGGTGTTGAGAAGCACCAAAACCAGATACTCCTGCGTCCTCCGTCTCCATGGGTCAAGTTTCCCCTTCAAGGGACGGAAGGAAAAAAATTCCCCTTCATGGAAGTCTTGCTGCTACATTCGGCTCTCACGTAAACATAGCTAGCACTAGCTTTGTGTATTTTTGAAGATGTCCAATGCCGAAAAGTTGGTAACCATTACCTTGTCGATAATGACACGGCGTTGTTTTTCCAACTGCAGACGTCCAATAAATAAATGACCAAGCCTGCCATTTTCACAGGAGGGACTCCTGCAAGGTTCAAGACCACTCACTGCAGAGATGGTCGAGGGTTTGGGTAGCACCTGGCCGTCCACAGTTCAGAGTTTCCATCGGTTAACTTCATTTGGGGTCTGCAGGGCAGCTGCAAGATCTCAGCCCTTTCAGGGAGCTAAGAAAACTCAACTCCTGTTGTGCAGAGGCCCTCTCGCAGTTACTTTTCCAAGTACCGTAATCATTCGTGTATAGGCCGCAATTTTTGTCCAGAAATATCTGATCAAAGTTTGGGTATGTATGATCCACAAGAACTAGTTAAAGCTCGATTTCTCCAGATTTCTCGCACCGACACAAGACCGACCTTCGTTACTGGGTACCGCCATCTTAACTAGGTCCCCTGTCGGTGAAGTGATGTGCGTTGACAAAGTGGAAGACGCAAGGCGGCCATCTTGGATTTTGACGTGGCGACCCAATTTTCAATAGCGTTCTTCCTTATGCCTAGATACACCCACACGCCAGATTAGAAGTTGGTACTTGGCTTATTTTTCAAGATATTCTGCTCACAAGGTTTTTTTTTTTGTTGTCTTTTTTTGTATACAGAGTCGAGGCTCGTGAAAGAGCTAACATTTATCAAACAAACAAATCAAACAAACAAGCAAACAAAGTATATAAAAATGGGAGCGGTCGACAAGATGGGGAGAGAAGGGGAGGAAGCACACAAACACAACATTTGAGAGCAGGGACATCGGGAGATGTTTTTAGAGGGAGAGGGCCTGGGGGGAGGCAGGATAGGTATGAAACGCCAAGGACTTCAAGGATGCCAAGGACTTCAAGGATGCCAAGGACTTCCAGAAAAGAAGTCAAAAGTCACCTCAAAAAAGTGGCCTTCCCCCAATCCCTCTCCCGCCCACACATTCCCGATGTCCCTGCTCTCAAATGTTGTGTTTATGTGCTTCCCCTTCTCTCCCCATCTTGTCTACCACTCCCCTTTTATATACTTTGTTTGTTTGTCTCTGATTTCTTTTTGTGATAAATGGTAGCTCTTTCACGAGCCTCGATTCTGTATACAAAAAAAAAATTAAAAAAAATTAGCGGGGGTAGAAAAGATCAAGGTTTTGGATTGGGGAAGATAAGAGATGGTGGTGAACAGCCGTTTTAAAGACCTGGAGGGAGGAGTGGGATTGAAGAGAGTGAGGGAGTTTGTTCCAGAGGCGGGAGAAAAGAGGCTTGAAGGAGTGAAGGTGAGCAGAGAGTCTTGATTTTGGCAGTTTAACCATAAGGGGGTTGCAGGCAGATCTTGTGCGACCTGCAGGAATATTTGGGGGACAGAGCCCAGAGAGAGCTGGGGGAGCAAGGCCGGAGAGGAGTCGGTAGAAGACGGAAAGACCACCAACCTGCCTGCGGTGAATAAGTGAAAGGCCCTCGGAGATAGCGTCATCGCGGGAGATTCCAATGATTCTGAACGCTTTGGTTTCAACAGCGTGAAGACGAGCTAGGTGTGAGGCAGGAGCACCAGCCCAGACGGGAGAGCAGTACTCCATTGAGCTGCGGATGAAAGCCTTGTATGTGGTGAGGAGCTCAGGTGTGCCAAGGAAGGAATTCGCACGACAGAGGATGCCCAGTCGGCGACTGGCTTTGGAGGCCAGCTTGGAAATGTGGTTTTCCCAGGAAAGATCATGGCAGATAGTGAGACCCAAAAGCTTGAGTGACAGAACTTCTTGGAGAGGATTATTCAGAAAGTAGATGGGAGGGTTGTCCAGTCGGTCTTTTCGGAGAGACATCGTAAGAGTGTGAGATTTGTCAGGATTGAAAGACATGTTCCACTTGTTTGCCCAGTCTGTGATTTTGTCCAGGTCTGCAGAGAGTGAGGAGGCTGCAGACTGCCGATCTGAGGGATGAGGAATGGAGCGGCAGAGAGTGGAGTCATCAGCAAAGAGATAGAGAGGATTTTCAAGAGAGTCAGAGAGATCATTGATGAAGACCAGAAAAAGCACAGGGCCCAGAACACTGCCTTGGGGAACTCCAGCCTGAACAGGAAGAGGAGATGACAGAAACCCATTCAGGGCCACACGTTGACTACGACTAGAGAGGAAGTCTGCCAGCCATGCGTGGAGATTTCCATGGATACCAAAGGAGGAGAGTTTGGTGAGCAGAGCGGGGTGCCAGACCGTATCGAAGGCACGTGATATGTCGAGGGAGACAGCTCTAATTTGAAGACTTGTCACCATGTATGTCTAGGTTCAGACATACATGGTGACAGCCATCTTGGATTTTGATGTGGCGACCTAATTTTCAGTAGGGTTCTTCCATGTGCCTAGTTGCACCCACACACCAAATTAGAATTCGGTCCTTTGCTTACGCACGGACGGACGGACGCACACACGGGCGGAGGGGAAAACCATAGTCCCCCTTTCGCTCCGCGGTGCGACGGGGACAAAAGGCAGGGCATTGTGGGATATCTTTTGCGGCATTGAACGTATATTTTCTGTTCTGAATGCAAATTATTTCGATAGAAGAATTAAAATTGTTTGGCCATAATACATTAATTTGCCTATAAAACCATTTATTGGTTCACGAGTTATCAAGTGACCACTATATTCGTCCTGTGTTAGTGTCTGCCTGACAGCAGCATAACTACCCGATGATATCATCCGATCTTGATGAAACTTGGGTGGGAGGTTGATATCATGATCTAGTTGTGTCCTGCCTAGAGTGGGTGTATTGCGCCCATTGTGGGCGGAGCCACGCCCGAAAAAGATCTTTTTAGGGGATAATCGAGTTCAAGCTACATCTTCTCCGAGGGGTTTGGTGGAATCTGACAGGGGTTTCGATATTTGGTTAAGTCAATGTCACGTGTCTAGCCCCACGGAGCTCGACTTTTCATTTCATTTTTTTTTCATTTTTTTTTTTCATTTCATTTTTCACCGAATTTTCGGTATTGTGTGGCTAACTAACCTCATAACTGATTATACATTATTTTCTATCTCATTTCAAGGTCAGTAACCTTCGTTTTGACATTTCCGGCCTGGCCTCTCCAGGCCTGTTTTGGTTATCCTCAGTCCTTTGTCATTGAATACCGCTCGCTCGTGAACCATCGTCGTCTCCTGACTTTCTGTACTTTAAAAAATATACACCGTCATAAAAGCCTGGTGTTGCCTTAGCGGTTAGGGTGCCCGTTACAATAACCGTGGTGGCTAATGTGACACCTGCACAGCATGTTCACACAGCTACAATCTGAAATGGCAAACCTTAAGAAGCTTGTGCTGGATTCTTTTTGCGTTTTTATCCTTAGAGGGGGGCAGCGGGGGTTCCTGTATATAAATTAAGCCTGAACAGTTCCCTCCAGAATCGATATCAAAAGGGTCAATAACTGCAGGTTTAACAGTGAAGCATACCTCTGCCGGGTGATGAGGTTGAGATAATGGCGTACAGCCCTCATATATTTCACAATGTCCTCTGGAGATGCATTTACTGGTGGTGCAACAGGTTGCCCAGGAAAGGCCTGAGCTTGGAGAACACCCAGCAGGGCACACAGGGCCATCACCAGCAGTAACAGGTGGGACACATTCACGTTCATTTGGGGTCCTAGATCTGAATGAAACACGAATGCACTCTTATCAGCAAGGATGAAAGTGATGACGGGGAAATGGTAAAATGTTTCCAAAACATGGTTAGTCTACTGAGAAAAATGGAGAATTTTTTATTCAATTGTTTTGCAAACAGGAATCGAGATTTGAAATGTTTTAAACAAATTGAGGCTGTTTATTCGCCGCGAAAAGCTGTTTATTCACATTAACACGGCGTTAGGTCAAGGAGGAAACACCCCTTGGGGAGGCATCAAATTATTAGTGTTACTATTGTTTTGTAGTAACATTAATATGATGCTATTATCATAAATGGTGTTATTACTTTTGTAATGAGAAGCAGCTTTGGAAAAACGCCACGAAAAAATGCCTTGGAAAATCTCCACGGAAGTAGCAGGAAAGGTCGTGTTATTAAACCTTGTGGCGTATATAGACTACAGTAGATCTTCACTCGTGTGTGTTTGTCGATGCGATAAGCATAGATTGCCTAACAGATGTCGGCATTCCTCCAAATTTCTTTCAGTTTAGTGTTAAACAGCATTAGCGACTGTTTAAAAAGGTAATCGTACGTGTTTGTGGTTTATAAACTTTTTACTTCTGGTCGAGGCTATTTATCCCACGAAATGCCATGATAAGCTATTTATACACGTTTAATACTGCGTTTGTTCAAGCAGGAAAAACCCCATGGGGTGGAGGAGGGGGGGGGGGGGGGAAGGGAGTATTATTAGTATTAATATTGATTTGTAATAACATTAATATGATGCTATTATCACCAGCGTTACTACCTTTGTTATTAGATGCGGCCTTAGAAAAACACCATGATAAAGCTATTTTAAGATGGATGCACACCTCAACACGCAACCCCCTTGGCATGGAAAACCTCCTTGGGGTTGAGGAGCTGGGGGGAAATTCGGAGGGGGGGTGGGGAGTTCAATCGGTACAACCTCCATCATGTGACCCTTAGTATTCCTGTAAAATTTGGTTGAGATTGGATAAGTATCAATAAAATGTATCATGCGTTAAACATCAGTCAGAAGACACAGACAGTCAGTCAGACAGTCAGACAGACAGACAACGAATTGCGTATTTTAGTACGATTGCTATATACTCAAGAAATTTTGATTTGAGATCCAAAGATGAATATGAGGCAAGAGTACAAGTCAGCTTTTATTTATTGGTATTTCCATTCATACATGTTTTACCATTGTAGAACAATAATCATTTTTATGTTCAGCACCCCCATTTTAGGTAAACATAAGTATTGGAACAGATTAATTTAAAGTAAATTAAATTAGTTCAATAGTTAGTATTTGGTTGAACATCTCTACTCTGGACATGCTGCTTCTGCTGTCTCAACAATGGATGGAGGTCCTCAATGCCAAACAGGAAATTAGAGCTGTCTCCCTCGACATATCACGTGCCTTCGACACGGTCTGGCACCCCGCTCTGCTCACCAAACTCTCCTCCTTTGGTATCCATGGAATTCTCCACGCATGGCTGGCGGACTTCCTCTCTAGTCGTCGTCAACGTGTGGCCCTGAATGGGTTTCTCTCATCTCCTCTTCCTGTTCAGGCTGGAGTTCCCCAAGGCAGTGTTCTGGGCCCCGTGCTTTTTCTGGTCTTCATCAATGATCTCTCTGACTCTCTTGAAAATCCTCTCTATCTCTTTGCTGATGACTCCACTCTCTGCCGCTCCATTCCTCTTCCCTCAGATCGGCAGTCTGCTGCCTCCTCACTCTCTGAAGACCTGGACAAAATCACAGACTGGTCAAACAAGTGGAACATGTCTTTCAATCCTGACAAATCTCACACTCTTACTATGTCTCTCCGAAAAGATCGACTGGACAACCCTCCCATCTACTTTCTCAACAATCCTCTCCAAGAAGTTCTGTCGCTCAAGATTTTGGGTCTCACTATCTGCCATGATCTTTCTTGGGAAAACCACATTTCAAAGCTGGCCTCCAAAGCCAGTCGCCGACTGGGCATCCTCCGTCGTGCGAAGTCCTTCCTCGGCACACCTGAGCTCCTCACCACATACAAGGCTTTCATCCGCAGCTCAATGGAATACTGTTCTCCCCTATGGGCCGGTACCCCGCTCTGCCTCACACCTAGCTCGGCTTCACGCTGTTGAAACCAAAGCTTTCAGAATTATTGGAATCTCCCGCGATGAAGCTATCTCTGAGGGCCTTTCACTCACTCACCGCAGGCAGGTAGGTGGTCTTTCTGTCTTCTACCGACTCCTCTCCGGCCTTGCACCCCCAGCTCTCTCTGTGCTCTGTCCCCCAAATATTCCTACAGGTCGCACAAGATCTGCCAGCAACCCTCTGATGGTTAAACTGCCGAAATCTCGGCTCTCCGCTCACCTTCACTCTTTCATTCCTCTTTTCTCCCGCCTCTGGAACAAACTCCCTCACTCCCTTCAATCCCACTCCTCCCTCCAGGTCTTTAAAACAGCTGTTCACCACCATCTCTTATCTTCCCCCATCCAAAACCTTGATCTTTTCTACCCCCGCTAATTCACCCCAGATCCACCTTGTTTGAAATTCCAACTTCTTTCCTGGAAGTCCTGGCAGTGTCCATATGTTTTATACCTCTCCCACTGCCCCCTTCCCACGCCCCCCCCAAAGCCCTCGCCCTCTCTCAGATCTCTCGATGTCTCCATGTCTCTCGGTCCCTGCTCTCAAATGTTGTGTTTGTGTCCTTCCCCCTCTCTCCCCATCTTGTCTACCGCTCCCTATGTTATATGTTTTATGTGTCGGTTTGTCTTTCTGTGTGATTAATGTTCGCTCTTTCACGAGCCTCGATATTGTATACAAAAAAAAAAAAAAAAAAAAAAAAATATATATATATGGGCAATATTGGAGGGGAGGTAATATGGGCAATCGAGGCTCGCCAATGACGAGAGGGGGATGTAATATGAGGTCATTGGAGGTTTTGGAGGGGATGGAAAGGGAGATTTTTGGGGATGGGAAGGAAAGGGGGTCTATTCTCTTTCACTGGTGCAATGGAGTACTTTTAATTAATGGGAGACACAGCCTTATCCTAAAACACAGAATAAGAGATAACTATCAAAATAAAAGATATATCGTGTCCTGCATGTATGTTTTTTTATGGACTAACTATGGGAACGCCCTTTGACCTTTATACAACCACAACGGAGGGAGGAGGGGTGAGTTTTACAACAACCTTTTACAACAACCTTTTACAACATTTTACCACCACCACAAAATAAAAAAACATTCTCATATTCACAACACTGCACCCTCCTCCCCTTAGGCACGTCCCGGGCCTATTACTTTTACCTTAGTGTGGCATGTAGGTGTAGTTCCCTCTACTTTTAACCTGACCCTGAGTGCGACAGTTTTAAAACATAAATAAATGTGTCCCGCTGCTCCATTGCACCCTGCCTAACAGACTTACGCCCACAGTTAACCGAATTGCGGAATGGTCTTCAAACTATACACTGACGGTGGGGAGCATTATCCCACTCCTGACACCAATTGTTATAGATCGCGGTTAGGATGTTATAGACCGAGCGGTGGTTTAAAACCGCGACCTAACAAAACTCACCCGATTCCACCCGAACGTTGGTTGTATCGCACCCTAGCTGCTCAATGAGGGAAAAGACAAAAGCGACGCAATGCAAGAGGAAAACGGAGACAAAAAAAGGTTTGAAATACTACTACATTTATTCCTACTATTTACACACAAGCAAAAAGACAGATGTCACGTTTATTTACAAGCACAAGACGCAGGTGACACAGTGCAAATTTAGCTTACCTACAGACTTAACTTATATCCCAGGACAGAACAAACAGAACGCTGACTCACGCGGGGAATGCCAGGGATGGCAGAAGGTGGATGGCTGGAGGGAGAGGAAAGGTCCAAGGGGGGTCCCGCAGCACAACCGGCGCGTTCAGCAGCCGCCGTTCCGTTTCGGCCCTGCTCCGAACCGCCGTTCAGGCCCCCTTTGGCGGTTGGGTGGCACGGCTGCGGCCGCCTGCACTTGCCTTGCCAGGCCTTGTCTCACTCGTCACCACCGACTCCTCACCACCGCAACCAACTGACCACCGACTCCTTTCTCTGGCAACCGACTGTCACCCACTCCTTGCAACCAACTCCTCCTCTCTTTCTCTCAACCGACCCAGACCAACCCAGAGTGCGTCTCGCTTTCCTCTTCTTTTTCTCCACTTCCGGTTGCGCCCTTTTATAGCGCCCCCAGCGATCACGCCCCCGGCGCTTTGGACACGCCCATCGGGGCGCTCACCTCGGCCCTGGCTGGTCGCACGACCCTCGGGCTCCGCCCCGGACGACGACGGGCGGGCGCGCCCCTCCCCTCCTCTGATGAGGTGGAGACACGCCTTTCTTCCCTGACTCGAGCCTCGTGGTCAATGGCGGCGACGGCCCACGGCGCCACCTTTTCTACCCCCGCTAATTCACCCCAGATCCACCTTGTTTGGAATTCCAACTTCTTTCCTGGAAGTCCTGGCAGTGTCCATATGTTTTATACCTCTCCCACTGCCCCCTTACCACGCCCCCCCCCCAAAGCCCTCGCCCTCTCTCAGATCTCTCGATGTCTCCATGTCTCTCGGTCCCTGCTCTCAAATGTTGTGTTTGTGTCCTTCCCCCTCTCTCCCCATCTTGTCTACCACTCCCTATGTTATATGTTTTATGTGTCGGTTTGTCTTTCTGTGTGATTAATGTTCGCTCTTTCACGAGCCTCGATATTGTATACAAAAAAATAAAAATAAAAATAAAAAATATATATATATATCCCTTGCATGTAATAACTACATCGAGTCTGTGACTCATCGACATCACCAAACTCTTGGTATCTTCCTTTGAGATGCTTTGCCAAGCCTTTGCTGCAGCCATTTTCAGTTGTTGTTTGTTTTGGGGGTTTCTGACTTTAGTCTCCTCTTCAGCAAGTGAAATGCTGCTCCATTGGATTTAAATCAGGAGATTGACTTGGCCAGTCTAAAACCTTCCATTTTTTCCCTGATGAACTCCTTGGTTGCTCAAATATGCCTTTTGCAAAAAAATTAACGTGCCTCAAATATGCCTTTTGGTGAAGCGGCCATTAAGTGAATCACGGCTTACACATGCAAGCATGGAAACAGCCGTAAAACGATGATTATGATGATTATGATTATGCAGATTTGGATTAATATGAAGCACCGTTTACTTAATAGTTTCTCTCCAAGGAGCATTTCCGTGGAGGGGGAGGGGTTTATGGCACACAGACCGCATTAGCCTGTTATATATATACCTTACAGGGAGGGACCCACAGAACATCCGCGCAATGTAAAATGTGATTTCAAGTCCTTGAACTCCCCCCTCACAAACCCCAAGTCCTCAACCCAGAGCCATAGAATGCTAGAGTTTGGTGAACTCGGTTTGAGCGACAATGATCGTGATTGGAGGATACGTGATCACTTGACTGCAAGGCGCCATATTGTTACTCACCGAGTGATGTGTGTGCATCTGTGTGGACTCCGATATGTACATCTCGTTATCATTAGAATTTTTTTCATTCTGAAGTCAGTTTTGGGGTGTAAATATGCCATGCTATTCAGCTTGGGGCAGCTCCAATCGATCAGACAGAGGAAGGATGATAAATTTATCCTCGTGATACAGAAAGGAGGAAAATACAGTAAAGTATTTATAGTATAGTAAAGTAAAGTAAAGATCCAGAAAATATAGAAAAGTATCCCCCACCTCTATCTGTGCTCTGTCCCCCAAATATTCCTACAGGTCACACATGATCTGCCAGCAACCCTCTTCTGGTGAAATTGCCAAAATCAAGACTCTCTGCTCACCTTCACTCTTTCATTCCTCTTTTCTCCCGCCTCTGGAACAAACTCCCTCACTCTCTTCAATCCTACTCCTCCCTCCAGGTCTTTAAAACAGCTGTTCACCACCATCTCTTATCTTCCCCCATCCAAAACCTTGATCTTTTCTACCACCACTAATTTCACCCCAATTCCACTTTTTTGAAATACCAACTTCTGTCCTGGAAGTCCTTGGTGTCCTTGTGTTTTATACTTCTCCCACCCCCCCCCCTTCCCACGCCTCCTCCCCCCAAGCCCTCTCCCTCCCACACATATCCCTGCTCTCAAATGTTGTGTGCTCTCAAGTGTTTGTGTGCTTCCCCTTCTCTCCCCATCTTGTCTTCCGCTCCCTCTTTTTATATATTTTGTTTGTCTGGTTGATTTGTTTGTGAAGTAAATGTCAGCTCTTCGACGAGCCTCGATTCAGTGTACAAAAAAAATGAAAAATAAAAAATAGAGACTGCATTGGGAGGGAGAGGTGTACACTAATTGATTGATTAATTGCATAATTAAAATCGATAAAAGATTGTCATAAAAGATTTTCTTAATCAATTGGCTAATAGCATAACTAAACCACTAGTGGTTTAACTAAACCACCACTCTTCATCCGAAGATGTAATTTTTCGAAATTTAATTAAATACATCAGTAATAAAAAAATTAATAATTGATTGATTAATCAATAAATAATTAATAGATTAATTGATTAATCAATAAATCAAAAATACATTTTACAGACAAATCACTTGGTCATTGTCATGTCCAAATATCAGCTTCGTAGCTCAAAAGGTGCCTGAGATATTGGCCAGATGAGAAAGAAAATAAATAAATGATTAATAATGTAAATAAATAAATAATAATCATTAAAAAAAAATCAATTGCCTAACAGAACACATAAACCACCACCATTTCATCCAAATCTGTAAGTTAAAAAAATTAAACATTTTTAGTCATTAATCAAATAATTAATCACTTAATTGATTAATCAATAAATCAAAAATAGCCTTGACAGCCAAATCACTTGGTCATTGTCATGTCCAAATATCAGCTTCCTAGCTCAAAAGGTGCCTGAGTTAATGGCCAGAAGAGAAAGAAAATATATAAGTACTTAAATAATCACTAATAATTAAATAACTAATCAATGAATTGATTAATCAATTAATCAAAAATATATTTTACAGCCAAATAACTTGGTCATTGGCATGTCCAAATATCAGCTTCCTAGCTTAAAAGGTGCCTGAGATATTGGCCAGATGAGAAAGAAAATAAACGAGAACGCCATTCAGTAGAGCACATACTCCCGCCGTGGGTGGCCGCTGCTGAGCCCGATCTTCCAATGGTAAAAAAATCCTTCAAAAAATTCCTGCATCCGGAATAATATCCTGAGCTTCACCAAAAACTAATCAATTCTTCCTTATCCCAAGGGCAATCATCCCACCAACTTTCATCCAAATCCGTTGAGAACTTTTCCAGATATCTTGTTCACAAGCACACGAACACACATACGCACACACACACACACACACATACGGATGGACACGATCGAATGCATTACTCCCTGGCGGGAGTAATAAATGATTAAGGAAAATAAATAAATAATCATTTAAAAAAATAATGAATCAATTGGCTAATATAACACAGAAACCACCACCAATTCATCCGAATCTGTAACTTAAAAAAAATAATTAATGAAGTCATTGTGGACAAAATCACAGACTGGTCAAACATGTGGAACATGTCTTTCAATCCTGACAAATCTCACACTCTTACTATGTCTCTCCGAAAAGATCGACTGGACAACCCTCCCATCTACTTTCTCAACAATCCTCTCCAAGAAGTTCTGTCGCTCAAGCTTTTGGGTCTCACCATCTGCCATGATCTTTCTTGGGAAAACCACATTTCCAAGCTGGCCTCCAAAGCCAGTCGCCGACTGGGCATCCTCCGTCGTGGGAAGTCCTTCCTAGGCACACCTGAGCTCCTCACCACATACAAGGCTTTCATCCGCAGCTCAATGGAATACTGTTCTCCCCTATGGGCTGGTGCTCCTGCCTCACACCTGGCTCGGCTTCACGCTGTTGAATCCAAAGCTTTCAGAATCATTGGAATCTCCCGCGATGAAGCTATCTCTAAGGGCCTTTCACTCACTCACCGCAGGCAGGTAGGTGGTCTTTCTGTCTTCTACCGACTCCTCTCCGGCCTTGCTCCCCCAGCTCTCTCTGTGCTCTGTCCCCCAAATATTCC